>NC_086454.1:66063758-66110072 GCF_028390025.1 Pseudophryne corroboree | reverse complement strand
AAAACGACAGGGGCGTGCAAGAGATGCTGTCGGTGGCCAGAAGAATTGCGGGACACTTTCGGCGTACAGGCACCACGTACAGAAGACTGGAGCACCACCAAAAACTACTGAACCTGCCCTGCCATCATCTGAAGCAAGAAGTGGTAACGAGGTGGAATTCAACCCTCTATATGCTTCAGAGGTTGGAGGAGCAGCAAAAGGCCATTCAAGCCTATACAATTGAGCACGATATAGGAGGTGGAATGCACCTGTCTCAAGCGCAGTGGAGAATGATTTCAACGTTGTGCAAGGTTCTGATGCCCTTTGAACTTGCCACACGTGAAGTCAGTTCAGACACTGCCAGCCTGAGTCAGGTCATTCCCCTCATCAGGCTTTTGCAGAAGAAGCTGGAGACATTGAAGGAGGAGCTAACACGGAGCGATTCCGCTAGGCATGTGGGACTTGTGGATGGAGCCCTTAATTCGCTTAACAAGGATTCACGGGGTGGTCAATCTGTTGAAATCAGAGCACTACATTTTGGCCACCGTGCTCGATCCTAGATTTAAAGCCTACCTTGGATCTCTCTTTCCGGCAGACACAAGTCTGCTGGGGTTGAAAGACCTGCTGGTGAGAAAATTGTCAAGTCAAGCGGAACGCGACCTGTCAACATCTCCTCCTTCACATTCTCCCGCAACTGGGGGTGCGAGGAAAAGGCTCAGAATTCCGAGCCCACCCGCTGGCGGTGATGCAGGGCAGTCTGGAGCGACTGCTGATGCTGACATCTGGTCCGGACTGAAGGACCTGACAACGATTACGGACATGTCGTCTACTGTCACTGCATATGATTCTCTCAACATTGAAAGAATGGTGGAGGATTATATGAGTGACCGCATCCAAGTAGGCACGTCACACAGTCCGTACTTATACTGGCAGGAAAAAGAGGCAATTTGGAGGCCCTTGCACAAACTGGCTTTATTCTACCTAAGTTGCCCTCCCACAAGTGTGTACTCCGAAAGAGTGTTTAGTGCCGCCGCTCACCTTGTCAGCAATCGGCGTACGAGGTTACATCCAGAAAATGTGGAGAAGATGATGTTCATTAAAATGAATTATAATCAATTCCTCCGCGGAGACATTGACCAGCAGCAATTGCCTCCACAAAGTACACAGGGAGCTGAGATGGTGGATTCCAGTGGGGACGAATTGATAATCTGTGAGGAGGGGGATGTACACGGTGATATATCGGAGGATGATGATGAGGTGGACATCTTGCCTCTGTAGAGCCAGTTTGTGCAAGGAGAGATTAATTGCTTCTTTTTTGGTGGGGGTCCAAACCAACCCGTCATATCAGTCACAGTCGTGTGGCAGACCCTGTCACTGAAATGATGGGTTGGTTAAAGTGTGCATGTCCTGTTTATACAACATAAGGGTGGGTGGGAGGGCCCAAGGGACAATTCCATCTTGCACCTCTTTTTTCTTTAATTTTTCTTTGCGTCATGTGCTGTTTGGGGAGTGTTTTTTGGAAGGGCCATCCTGCGTGACACTGCAGTGCCACTCCTAGATGGGCCCGGTGTTTGTGTCGGCCACTAGGGTCGCTTATCTTACTCACACAGCTACCTCATTGCGCCTCTTTTTTTCTTTGCGTCATGTGCTGTTTGGGGAGTGTTTTTTGGAAGGGCCATCCTGCGTGACACTGCAGTGCCACTCCTAGATGGGGCCCGGTGTTTGTGTCGGCCACTAGGGTCGCTTATCTTACTCACACAGCTACCTCATTGCGCCTCTTTTTTTCTTTGCGTCATGTGCTGTTTGGGGAGGGTTTTTTGGAAGGGACATCCTGCGTGACACTGCAGTGCCACTCCTAGATGGGCCCGGTGTTTGTGTCGGCCACTAGGGTCGCTTATCTTACTCACACAGCTACCTCATTGCGCCTCTTTTGTTCTTTGCATCATGTGCTGTTTTGGGGAGGGTTTTTTGGAAGGGCCATCCAGCGTGACACTGCAGTGCCACTCCTAGATGGGCCCGGTTGTTTGTGTCGGCCACTAGGGTCGCTTATCTTACTCACACAGCTACCTCATTGCGCCTCTTTTTTTCTTTGCGTCATGTGCTGTTTGGGGAGTGTTTTTTTGGAAGGGCCATCCTGCGTGACACTGCAGTGCCACTCCTAGATGGGCCCGGTGTTTGTGTCGGCCACTAGGGGTCGCTTATCTTACTCACACAGCTACCTCATTGCGCCTCTTTTTTTCTTTGCGTCATGTGCTGTTTGGGGAGGGTTTTTTGGAAGGGACATCCTGCGTGACACTGCAGTGCCACTCCTAGATGGGCCCGGTGTTTGTGTCGGCCACTAGGGTCGCTTATCTTACTCACACAGCTACCTCATTGCGCCTCTTTTTTTCTTTGCGTCATGTGCTGTTTGGGGAGGGTTTTTTTGGAAGGGACATCCTGCGTGACACTGCAGTGCCACTCCTAGATGGGCCCGGTGTTTGTGTCGGCCACTAGGGTCGCTTATCTTACTCACACAGCTACCTCATTGCGCCTCTTTTTTTCTTTGCGTCATGTGCTGTTTGGGGAGGGTTTTTTGGAAGGCACATCCTGCGTGACACTGCAGTGCCACTCCTAGATGGGCCCGGTGTTTGTGTCGGCCACTAGGGTCGCTTATCTTACTCACACAGCTACCTCATTGCGCCTCTTTTTTTCTTTGCGTCATGTGCCTGTTTGGGGAGGGTTTTTTGGAAGGGACATCCTGCGTGACACTGCAGTGCCACTCCTAGATGGGCCCGGTGTTTGTGGTCGGCCACTAGGGGTCGCTTATCTTACTCACACAGCTACCTCATTGCGCCTCTTTTTTTCTTTGCGTCATGTGCTGTTTGGGGAGGGTTTTTTGGAAGGGACATCCTGCGTGACACTGCAGTGCCACTCCTAGATGGGCCCGGTGTTTGTGTCGGCCACTAGGGTCGCTTATCTTACTCACACAGCTACCTCATTGCGCCTCTTTTTTTCTTTGCGTCATGTGCTGTTTGGGGAGGGTTTTTTGGAAGGGACATCCTGCGTGACACTGCAGTGCCACTCCTAGATGGGCCCGGTGTTTGTGTCGGCCACTAGGGTCGCTTATCTTACTCACACAGCTACCTCATTGCGCCTCTTTTTTTCTTTGCGTCATGTGCTGTTTGGGGAGGGTTTTTTGGAAGGGACATCCTGCGTGACACTGCAGTGCCACTCCTAGATGGGCCCGGTGTTTGTGTCGGCCACTAGGGTCGCTTATCTTACTCACACAGCTACCTCATTGCGCCTCTTTTTTTCTTTGCGTCATGTGCTGTTTGGGGAGGGTTTTTTGGAAGGGACATCCTGCGTGACACTGCAGTGCCACTCCTAGATGGGCCAGGTGTTTGTGTCGGCCACTAGGGTCGCTTAGCTTAGTCATCCAGCGACCTCGGTGCAAATTTTAGGACTAAAAATAATATTGTGAGGTGTGAGGTATTCAGAATAGACTGAAAATGAGTGGAAATGATGGTTTTTGAGGTTAATAATACTTTGGGATCAAAATGACCCCCAAATTCTATGATTTAAGCTGTTTTTTAGGTTTTTTGGAAAAAAACACCCGAATCCAAAACACACCCGAATCCGACAAAAAAAATTCGGTTAGGTTTTGCCAAAACGCGGTCGAACCCAAAACACGGCCGCGGAACCGAACCCAAAACCAAAACACAAAACCCGAAAAATTTCCGGCGCTCATCTCTAATACAGAGGCGGATTGGCCACAGGATTTACAGGGAAGATCCCCGGTGGGCCGACGCACACGTGGGGCCTGTTTTGTTTGAGGACATGTGGTCCTATTTATAGACATAATGAATAAGATGCAGAATAATTTGCATATATGCAAATTTCTTTGCCACTGAGCCTGTGATTGCAGGTGATCTAGAGTATGCTCTGTCTGCCTGCTTGGCTGACATATAAGATTGAGTGAATAGTAATTGGGATACGGTTGGTGTAATAAGCAAGAAAATATATCTTTCTAAAGAATTATATAGTTTCCTAAATTCTAAAGATGTATCATATAATGTGCTCATAATATTTAATTTTATTTTCTTTTAACTTCCCCCTTGATGCTGGACATGCCCACTATCTGGAAAGTCTTGGGGGGAGGGTGCTGCTGCCATGGCCCATGGCTAGACCCTACACCTCTGGTGCTGCCCATGTGGGGCCACTAGTACAAATTTTTCCAGGGCCGCTTTTTGTTCCCAATCCACCCCTGGTTCCATACACCTATTTAGTCTCCACCTCCAACTGATAGCTCTGGTCGTCTCGGGAGTAAGCTTGTACTGTCGCCAGTGGCGTAAGTCCTGGTGGGCATCCCAGTACTGGTAGACGTATAAAGTCTTAAGGGAAAAGCGGCTCTTATAGGCGAGAAGACTTGCTGTGTGTTACTCTACGAGTCTTACACCCAGGCATCCAGAGCTATCGTCAGAAGATCACTGCGTGCGTGTCAAGCTTCCCTTTCATCCGCCGTGTCAAGATTCCCATCTCCCCATCAGTACTCCGCAAGATTCTGTTTGGATATGTGGCACCCCTGAAAGTGGATTGTGGCACCACAAGTGCCAGCATGCCCTTGTGTGATCTAGAGGCATGCAGCATACAGCTGTGGCACTACAGACCCCAGCCTGCCCTTTTATATTGAGACATACATGCAGGCCACAGCTAAATAGCTCAACAGAGGGTTAATGCAGCACACATCTAAAACAATGTATCCAGGTAGCCTGTGGTCTCCTACCTGATTGGCTGTCTGCAGGGAGAGAATGGAACCTTGCCCCAGACAGGACAGAGGGGAGGCGAGAAGCTCCTGCTTTTGTAGACAAAGTGTGCTGAAGTGTGGTGCAAGTAGGACACTGTGATATAAAAGGTGCAACTGGCTGAGAGGAGAGCAGCATGCCCAGCCGGCAGGGTGTGTGTATACAGGAGTACCCGGCGTGGGGCAGCACGAACAGCGGTGGCTGTGCTCCGTGGGAAGTCCCAGGGAAAAAGTGACAGCACCGGGGAGACTGCAGGCCCCAGTAGAGACACACAGAGACTGACAGCGGCAGGTCTGAGGTTCCGTTACATGTGGCTCGCAACTGAGACGAAGAGGTGAGTGGCCATATTAATAGTCCTCACAGCCACCAGAGAGGAATCCAGGGGAAAGAGCAGCCCTGCATTTAAGAGTGAGACTGCAGCATAAGCATTAGAGATGAGCGCCTGAAATTTTTCGGGTTTTGTGTTTTGGTTTTGGGTTCGGTTCCGCGGCCGTGTTTTGGGTTCGACCGCGTTTTGGCAAAACCTCACCGAATTTTTTTTGTCGGATTCGGGTGTGTTTTGGATTCGGGTGTTTTTTAAAAAAAAACACTAAAAAACAGCTTAAATCATAGAATTTGGGTGTCATTTTGATCCCATATTATTATTAACCTCAAAAACCATAATTTCCACTCATTTTCAGTCTATTCTGAATACCTCACACCTCACAATATTATTTTTAGTCCTAAAATTTGCACCAAGGTCGCTGGATGACTAAGCTAAGCGACACTAGTGGCCGACACAAACACCTGGCCCATCTAGGAGTGGCACTGCAGTGTCACGCAGGATGTCCCTTCCAAAAAACCCTCCCCAATCAGCACATGACGCAAAGAAAAAAAGAGGCGCAATGAGGTAGCTGACTGTGTGAGTAAGATAAGCGACCCTAGTGGCCGACACAAACACCGGGCCCATTTAGGAGTGGCACTGCAGTGTCACGCAGGATGTCCCTTCCAAAAAACCCTCCCCAATCAGCACATGACGCAAAGAAAAAAAGAGGCGCAATGAGGTAGCTGACTGTGTGAGTAAGATTAGCGACCCTAGTGGCCGACACAAACACCGGGCCCATTTAGGAGTGGCACTGCAGTGTCACGCAGGATGTCCCTTCCAAAAAACCCTCCCCAATCAGCACATGACGCAAAGAAAAAAAGAGGCGCAATGAGGTAGCTGACTGTGTGAGTAAGATTAGCGACCCTAGTGGCCGACACAAACACCGGGCCCATTTAGGAGTGGCACTGCAGTGTCACGCAGGATGTCCCTTCCAAAAAACCCTCCCCAATCAGCACATGACGCAAAGAAAAAAAGAGGCGCAATGAGGTAGCTGACTGTGTGAGTAAGATTAGCGACCCTAGTGGCCGACACAAACACCGGGCCCATTTAGGAGTGGCACTGCAGTGTCACGCAGGATGTCCCTTCCAAAAAACCCTCCCCAAACAGCACATGACGCAAAGAAAAATAAAAGAAAAAAGAGGTGCAAGATGGAATTGTCCTTGGGCCCTCCCACCCACCCTTATGTTGTATAAACAAAACAGGACATGCACACTTTAACCAACCCATCATTTCAGTGACAGGGTCTGCCACACGACTGTGACTGATATGACGGGTTGGTTTGGACCCCCCCCAAAAAAGAAGCAATTAATCTCTCCTTGCACAAACTGGCTCTACAGAGGCAAGATGTCCACCTCATCATCACCCTCCGATATATCACCGTGTACATCCCCCTCCTCACAGATTATCAATTCGTCCCCACTGGAATCCACCATCTCAGCTCCCTGTGTACTTTGTGGAGGCAATTGCTGCTGGTCAATGTCTCCGCGGAGGAATTGATTATAATTCATTTTAATGAACATCATCTTCTCCACATTTTCTGGATGTAACCTCGTACGCCGATTGCTGACAAGGTGAGCGGCGGCACTAAACACTCTTTCGGAGTACACACTTGTGGGAGGGCAACTTAGGTAGAATAAAGCCAGTTTGTGCAATGGCCTCCAAATTGCCTCTTTTTCCTGCCAGTATAAGTATGGACTGTGTGACGTGCCTACTTGGATGCGGCCACTCATATAATCCTCCACCATTCTTTCAATGGTGAGAGAATCATATGCAGTGACAGTAGACGACATGTCCGTAATCGTTGTCAGGTCCTTCAGTCCGGACCAGATGTCAGCATCAGCAGTCGCTCCAGACTGCCCTGCATCACCGCCAGCGGGTGGGCTCGGAATTCTGAGCCTTTTCCTCGCACCCCCAGTTGCGGGAGAATGTGAAGGAGGAGATGTTGACAGGTCGCGTTCCGCTTGACTTGACAATTTTCTCACCAGCAGGTCTTTCAACCCCAGCAGACTTGTGTCTGCCGGAAAGAGAGATCCAAGGTAGGCTTTAAATCTAGGATCGAGCACGGTGGCCAAAATGTAGTGCTCTGATTTCAACAGATTGACCACCCGTGAATCCTTGTTAAGCGAATTAAGGGCTCCATCCACAAGTCCCACATGCCTAGCGGAATCGCTCCGTGTTAGCTCCTCCTTCAATGTCTCCAGCTTCTTCTGCAAAAGCCTGATGAGGGGAATGACCTGACTCAGGCTGGCAGTGTCTGAACTGACTTCACGTGTGGCAAGTTCAAAGGGCATCAGAACCTTGCACAACGTTGAAATCATTCTCCACTGCGCTTGAGACAGGTGCATTCCACCTCCTATATCGTGCTCAATTGTATAGGCTTGAATGGCCTTTTGCTGCTCCTCCAACCTCTGAAGCATATAGAGGGTTGAATTCCACCTCGTTACCACTTCTTGCTTCAGATGATGGCAGGGCAGGTTCAGTAGTTTTTGGTGGTGCTCCAGTCTTCTGTACGTGGTGCCTGTACGCCGAAAGTGTCCCGCAATTTTTCTGGCCACCGACAGCATCTCTTGCACGCCCCTGTCGTTTTTTAAATAATTCTGCACCACCAAATTCAAGGTATGTGCAAAACATGGGACGTGCTGGAATTTGCCCATATTTAATGCACACACAATATTGCTGGCATTGTCCGATGCCACAAATCCACAGGAGAGTCCAATTGGGGTAAGCCATTCCGCGATGATCTTCCTCAGTTGCCGTAAGAGGTTTTCAGCTGTGTGCGTATTCTGGAAACCGGTGATACAAAGCGTAGCCTGCCTAGGAAAGAGTTGGCGTTTGCGAGATGCTGCTACTGGTGCCGCCGCTGTTGTTCTTGCGGCGGGAGTCCATACATCTACCCAGTGGGCTGTCACAGTCATATAGTCCTGACCCTGCCCTGCTCCACTTGTCCACATGTCCGTGGTTAAGTGGACATTGGGTACAACTGCATTTTTTAGGACACTGGTGAGTCTTTTTCTGAGGTCCGTGTACATTCTCGGTATCGCCTGCCTAGAGAAGTGGAACCTAGATGGTATTTGGTAACGGGGGCACACTGCCTCAATAAATTGTCTAGTTCCCTGTGAACTAACGGCGGATACCGGACGCACGTCTAACACCAACATAGTTGTCAAGGCCTCAGTTATCCGCTTTGCAGCAGGATGACTGCTGTGATATTTCATCTTCCTCGCAAAGGACTGTTGAACAGTCAATTGCTTACTGGAAGTAGTACAAGTGGGCTTACGACTTCCCCTCTGGGATGACCATCGACTCCCAGCAGCAACAACAGCAGCGCCAGCAGCAGTAGGCGTTACACGCAAGGATGCATCGGAGGAATCCCAGGCAGGAGAGGACTCGTCAGAATTGCCAGTGACATTGCCTGCAGGACTATTGGCATTCCTGGGGAAGGAGGAAATTGACACTAAGGGAGTTGGTGGGGTGGTTTGCATGAGCTTGGTTACAAGAGGAAGGGATTTACTGGTCAGTGGACTGCTTCCGCTGTCACCCAAAGTTTTTGAACTTGTCATTGACTTATTATGAATGCGCTGCAGGTGACGTATAAGGGAGGATGTTCCGAGGTGGTTAACGTCCTTACCCCTACTTATTACAGCTTGACAAAGGGAACACACGGCTTGACACCTGTTGTCCGCATTTCTGTTGAAATAGTTCCACACCGAAGAGCTGATTTTTTTGGTATTTTCACCAGGCATGTCAACGGCCATATTCCTCCCACGGACAACAGGTGTCTCCCCGGGTGCCTGACTTAAACAAACCACCTCACCATCAGAATCCTCCTGGTCAATTTCCTCCCCAGCGCCAGCAACACCCATATCCTCCTCATCCTGGTGTACTTCAACACTGACATCTTCAATCTGACTATCAGGAACTGGACTGCGGGTGCTCCTTCCAGCACTTGCAGGGGGCGTGCAAATGGTGGAAGGCGCATGCTCTTCACGTCCAGTGTTGGGAAGGTCAGGCATCGCAACCGACACAATTGGACTCTCCTTGTGGATTTGGGATTTCGAAGAACGCACAGTTCTTTGCGGTGCTACTGCTTTTGCCAGCTTGAGTCTTTTCATTTTTCTAGCGAGAGGCTGAGTGCCTCCATCCTCATGTGAAGCTGAACCACTAGCCATGAACATAGGCCAGGGCCTCAGCCGTTCCTTGCCACTCCGTGTGGTAAATGGCATATTGGCAAGTTTACGCTTCTCCTCCGACAATTTTATTTTAGGTTTTGGAGTCCTTTTTTTACTGATATTTGGTGTTTTGGATTTGACATGCTCTGTACTATGACATTGGGCATCGGCCTTGGCAGACGACGTTGCTGGCATTTCATCGTCTCGGCCATGACTAGTGGCAGCAGCTTCAGCACGAGGTGGAAGTGGATCTTGATCTTTCCCTAATTTTGGAACCTCAACATTTTTGTTCTCCATATTTTAATAGGCACAACTAAAAGGCACCTCAGGTAAACAATGGAGATGGATGGATACTAGTATACAATTATGGACGGACTGCCGAGTGCCGCCACAGAGGTAGCTACAGCCGTGAACTACCGTACTGTGTCTGCTGCTAATATAGACTGGTTGATAAAGAGATGTCGTAGTATGTATGTATGAAGAAGAAAGAAAAAAAACCACGGTTAGGTGGTATACAATTATGGACGGACTGCCGAGTGCCGACACAGAGGTAGCCACAGCCGTGAACTACCGTACTGTACTGTGTCTGCTGCTAATATAGACTGGTTGATAAAGAGATGTCGTAGTATGTATGTATGAAGAAGAAAGAAAAAAAAACCACGGGTAGGTGGTATACAATTATGGACGGACTGCCGAGTGCCGACACAGAGGTAGCCACAGCCGTGAACTACCGTACTGTACTGTGTCTGCTGCTAATATAGACTGGTTGATAAAGAGATGTAGTAGTATGTATGTATGAAGAAGAAAGAAAAAAAAACCACGGGTAGGTGGTATACAATTATGGACGGACTGCCGAGTGCCGACACAGAGGTAGCCACAGCCGTGAACTACCGTACTGTACTGTGTCTGCTGCTAATATAGACTGGTTGATAAAGAGATGTCGTAGTATGTATGTATGAAGAAGAAAGAAAAAAAAACCACGGTTAGGTGGTATACAATTATGGACGGACTGCCGAGTGCCGACACAGAGGTAGCCACAGCCGTGAACTACCGTACTGTACTGTGTCTGCTGCTAATATAGACTGGTTGATAAAGAGATGTCGTAGTATGTATGTATAAAGAAGAAAGAAAAAAAAACCACGGTTAGGTGGTATACAATTATGGACGGACTGCCAAGTGCCGACACAGAGGTAGCCACAGCCGTGAACTACCGTACTGTACTGTGTCTGCTGCTAATATAGACTGGTTGATAAAGAGATGTCGTAGTATGTATGTATGAAGAAGAAAGAAAAAAAAACCACGGTTAGGTGGTATACAATTATGGACGGACTGCCGAGTGCCGACACAGAGGTAGCCACAGCCGTGAACTACCGTACTGTACTGTGTCTGCTGCTAATATAGACTGGTTGATAAAGAGATGTCGTAGTATGTATGTATAAAGAAGAAAGAAAAAAAAACCACGGTTAGGTGGTATACAATTATGGACGGACTGCCGAGTGCCGACACAGAGGTAGCCACAGCCGTGAACTACCGTACTGTACTGTGTCTGCTGCTAATATAGACTGGTTGATAAAGAGATGTAGTAGTATGTATGTATAAAGAAGAAAGAAAAAAAAACCATGGGTAGGTGGTATACAATTATGGATGGACTGCCGAGTGCCGACACAGAGGTAGCTACAGCCGTGAACTACCGTACTGTGTCTGCTGCGACTGGATGATAAATAATGATATAAAAAATATATATATATCACTACTGCAGCCGGACAGGTATATATATTATATAATGACGGACCTGCTGGACACTGTCTGTCAGCAGAATGAGTTTTTTATAGAATAAAAAAAAAAACACCACACAAGTGAAGTCACACGACGAGTGTTTAACTTTTTCAGGCAATCACAATATAGTATACTACTAACTATACTGGTGGTCAGTGTGGTCAGGTCACTGGTCAGTCACACTGGCAGTGGCACTCCTGCAGCAAAAGTGTGCACTGTTTAATTTTAATATAATATGTACTCCTGGCTCCTGCTATAACCTATAACTGGCACTGCAGTGCTCCCCAGTCTCCCCCACAATTATAAGCTGTGTGAGCTGAGCACAGTCAGATATATAATATATACATAGATGATGCAGCACACTGGGCTGAGCAGTGCACACAGATATGGTATGTGACTGTCTTGTACTCCTGGCTCCTGCTATAACCTATAACTGGCACTGCAGTGCTCCCCAGTCTCCCCCACAATTATAAGCTGTGTGAGCTGAGCACAGTCAGATATATAATATATACATAGATGATGCAGGCATGCAGCACACTGGGCTGAGCAGTGCACACAGATATGGTATGTGACTGAGTCACTGTGTGTACCGTTTTTTTCAGGCAGAGAACGGATATATTAAATAAAACAACTGCACTGCTGGTGGTCACTGTGGTCAGTCACTAAACTCTGCACTCTCTTCTACAGTATCAGCCTCAGGTCAATCTCTCTCTCTCTCTCCTAATCTAAATGGAGAGGACTAAGAACGAAAGGAAAAGGTCGCACAGACTAAATAATTTTGTTTATACAACAATTGTGTGTATTCAATAATACCCCGCTTATCATTCAGCTTTATATATTACAAAATTATGAATCGGGGGAGGTGCTCCTGGAATAAGATTTGACATAAATGAACTAAAGAGAAGAAGTATTCCGTATAAGGGCACACTCAAAACAAATACACTGGTATATCCTAAAGTCCACGCCCCTTAGGGGAGAGGACCACTAATTGGTTAAAATATAACTTTTATTAATATATGTTAAAGCTTACGAAATATGTGTAAGTGAAAAAATAATAATAATAAGAAAATAATAAAGATAATGGAAAAATTAAGAAAAATGAAAAATTATAAGAATTAAATTGTGCAAACTTAATGTGATATTAAAAAGCTGAACCACTGTGTTGATGTGCGTGTTGTTAATTCTTCCAATAAAGAAGGTGTGTGTCACTTTATTCTGTGGTTACATTAATCATTGCTACAACTGTTGCAATGTTGTAGCTGCTTATGAAAGAGATGGTATTTGTATCAATTTCACTATGAAGGTCTTATTTTTAAAGCCTACTATACCTTCCACATAAGTAATGTATAGAAACACACACAAATAGAGGCATTAATAATATGCTGCTGGATAGATTTCTTCATGAAAAATGATGTAATTATTGTACATGATAGTCCTTTATATATATATATAACTTTATATGTCCCCATCAATGTTCATAGTTACATATCAGTGTTTCCTACAAGGGGTACAGAAGCATTAATCCTATATTATTCACTTGTCTCGTGGGCTAAGTTCTCTTATATATACCTAGTGGGTAACAATAATCTCACTATGCACAATAGATATTGATCTTGTACCCACATTTATAAATAGATCTATATTAATATGCCCTGAGCAATGATCTGATAGTGAAATGGCAGCATTAAACATCCAACAGACGGTATGTTTGAATGTCGGATGTTAATTAATAATAGCCGGCGTCTCAGGGCATTCTCAGTGTATCCCAGCGCCCAGTATTAAATTAAGCTGCAGTAAGCATCTCCCCGCTGTAACTATAATATACAAGTGACAAGGGGTTATATGATAATAGTCCTAAGAACCGCTATCGGTGTTTACCGATAGACGCGGTCAGACCTGTTGATTACAGCTGACCGTGATCGGGATCTCCCGATTAATGCGGTCACAGGATTATTATTGGACTGTGTGTACTGAATGCTTGTAGACAGACGTTCGATAGATCCTGCTCTCAGGTGTCTATCAGCTGTGTAAATACGTCTGCAGTTCAACCATAAATAGTGTGCCCGTGCTGCTAGCACGCACGTCACACTTAAATAGACTAATGTAGTCAATCCAGCAATATGATATGGAAGAGCACACGCACAAACATATATTGACTTTGTAGAGGACTTAAATGTCCATATTAACAGTGGTAAAGCTGACAAAAAGACGGACACGTTCTAAGCGTGACCCGTCCTGCCTAACGATCGTTTCGCATTACAGCTTCATCATAGGGACAGTATCAGCCTCAGGTCAATCTCTCTCTCTCTCTCCTAATCTAAATGGAGAGGACGCCAGCCACGTCCTCTCCCTATCAATCTCAATGCACGTGTGAAAATGGCGGCGACGCGCGGCTCCTTATATAGAATCCGAGTCTCGCGAGAATCCGACAGCGTCATGATGACGTTCGGGCGCGCTCGGGTTAACCGAGCAAGGCGGGAAGATCCGAGTCGCTCGGACCCGTGAAAAAAAACATGAAGTTCGTGCGGGTTCGGATTCAGAGAAACCGAACCCGCTCATCTCTAATAAGCATGAGAAAAACTCACTGTGAAACAGCTAATACCCCTTTCACGCCGCACAAATAACCTGGTATCGACCTGACATATTGCCGGGTCGACACGGGTCGGCGTGCGGTGTGACAGCGCCATAGTCTAAATCCTGGGTTGTCTGACCCAGTAATTCAACCTGGGAATAAAGCAGTGTTATTCCCGGGTTGAATACCGGGTCAGTGGCAGCGTAAACGGGCTCCCGGGTCGCATCACTACAACAGGGAGAGGCGGTGCGGAGATGATCTCATCTCCCTGCGCCGCCTCCTCCCCCTGCCGCTATTGCAACCCGCCCCGCATTTTGTCGGGTCGGGGAAGCAAACAGCAGCGTCCAATACTGGATCCCACCCGGGAAGGACCCGTTTCTAATTCCCTGTGGGATTCGGCATTGGCGGTGTGAAATGGGTATTATAGAGATCGGCAGCACAGGCTAATATAAGAAGGGAAGCCCTGCAGGGAAGAGGCTTCATTGCAGCCGAGGGAGGTCCCATGTTGGGAAGCAGTTATCCCCAATATGTGTTACGGCATCTGGGAGCCCAGTACCAGAAGCAGCCGCAGCCCAGAGGGGAGAGCCCAGCAGCCGCGTAGCACACATAACCTGCAGTTAAAACACAGTTTTGCAAGAGCCAGCCTGCATGCCAGCAGAGAAGAAGCCTGCATAGGAAACCAGCCCTGCATAAAGAACGCAGTCTGCCTTAAAGACATTATTGCACTTAAAGACACAGCAGCCCTTAAAGACACAGCTAGGCTTAAAGATACAGTTGCAGTGAAAGTCACTACCTCATCAAGAAGAAAGCAGCCCGTGACTCACAGCATAGCGGATGCCCAGACAACTGCTCAGGTGTCCGCAGAGTGTAGCCCTGTGGACTGCAGTGCAGCAGACGACCGGGCAATTGCTCAGTGACCACCAAAGTGTGCCTGATCGAGACCGGGCGTAAGTGGATGACAGCATTCTTCAGCCGCGAGTAACCGATATGCCCCGTACGTTGGTACATTTAAGGGAACGCCTTTAGCCGGTATAAGTTCACTGGAGTCCTCCCATCTTTGCCCATAGTGAGAGACAATGGGGGTGATTCCAAGTTGTTCGCTCGCTAGCAGATTTTAGCAGCATTGCACACGCTAGGCCGCCGCCCTCTGGGAGTGTATCTTAGCTTAGCAGAATAGCGAACGAAAGAGTCGCAGAATTGCGAATAGAAAATTCTTAGCAGTTTCTGAGTAGCTCCAGACCTACTCACAGATTGCGATCAGCTCAGCCAGTTTCGTTCCTGGTTTGACGTCACAAACACGCCCTGCGTTCGGCCAGCCACTCCCCCATTTCTCCAGACACTCCCACGTTTTTTCCTGGCACGCCTGCGTTTTTCCGCACACTCCCAGAAAACGGTCAGTTTCCGCCCAGAAACACCCACTTCCTGTCAATCACACTCCGATCACTTCAACAATGAAAAATCTTCGTTCGGACGTGAGTAAATCTACTAAGTTTTGTGCTAAAATACTTACCGCATGCGCACTGCGAACCATGCGCATGCGCGTTTTTGCCTTAATCGCTCCGTTGCGAAAATCTGCAACGAGCGAACAACTCGGAATGACCCCCAATATACATTGTGCATTTACACACCAACGTTTACGTTGATATCCAAGGGTCCATTGTACAACCTGTTACTTCATGCCATTCTGCCACCTCTCCATATTTGCATATTTCCGGAAAGGAACATTTCTGCCTTTTATCAAAAAGCCCTGAGCACAGGTAGAGGAGGAACACTTCTCAGGATGCTAGTTTCATAACAGGTACCCGCAGTGGCGGATCCAGGGGGGGGGGCACTCGGGCCCGTGCCCCCCTGTCATTTGTGGCCTTCTGTCCCCGTCCGGCGCCGCACAGGGAGATGACGGGCGCCCGCTGAGATTGTGTTACCAGCGGGCGCCCGTCTCCCTGCACAGCGGCAGCCGGAGGCAGGAGCTCAGTACTGAGCTCCGGCTTCCGGCGCTGTCACTGTGCGCCGTGCGCTATGGGAGAGACGTCAGTCATGACGTCTCTCTCATAGTGCTGACTGAGGAGCGGACGCCCAGGGAGGAGGAGGACTGCAGCGGCCTGGAAGCGGGAACGGGGCTCGGTAAGTATGTTTTTTTCTTCCTTACTGCAGCGAGGGCATCTACTGGGGGCAAACTACGGGGGACATTACTACTGGGGGGGCATCAACAAGGGGCATTACTACTGGGAGGGGGCATTATAACTGGGGGGCATCTACTGGGGGCATTACTACAGGGGGGTCATCTATTTGGGCAAACTCATAGGGGGCATTATTACTGGGGGGAATCTACTGGGGGCATTACTACTGAGGGGTCATCTATTGGGGGCAGCTACTGGGGGACATTTTTACTGGGGGCCATCTACTGGGGGCATTATTACTGGGGGCATCTACTGGGGGCATTACTACTGGGGGGTCATCTATTGGGGGCAAACTCCTAGGGGGCATTACTACTGGGGGCAAACTACTGGAGGACATTATTACTGGGGGGCATCTACTGGGGGCAAACTGCTGGGGGACATTATTACTGGGGGCAAACTGCTGGGGGACATTATTACTGGGGGGCATCTACTGGGGGCAAACTACTTGGGGACTATTACTGGGGGCCAACTACAAAGGTGCTAACTACTGGCGGCGTAACTACAGGGGCATTACTACTGGCGGCTTAACTACAGGGGCATTACTACTTGGGGGCTAAACTACAGGGGGGCCAAAGTACTGGGGGCTTAACTACAGGGGCCAAACTACTGGGGGATAACTACAGGGGCCAAACTACTGGGGGCATTACTACTGAAGGCTAAGCTACAAGGGGGCATAACTACAGGGGCTAAACTATAATGGGGCAAACTACAGGGGGGCATTACCACTGGGAGGCTAAACTAAAGGGGGGGGGGTAAACTACTGGGGTCATAACTGTAGGGGAATTACCACTGGGGGCATTACTACAGGCAACATTACTACTGGGGGCAATACGGGCATTGCAAAAGGGGCACCACTACTATGGGGTCTATATAAGGGGCACTACCAGTACAGTGGACATTGCATGATGAGCGCTACAACTGTGGGCATTGTATAAGAAGCGCCACCTCACATGCACCGAAGCCGCACGTAAATGTACTTGCCCCTTCCATGGTGCCCCCCTATCATTTTCTTCTGGATCCGCCCCTGGGTACCCGATATACATCCAGGTGTATTGTTTGATTTATTGAATGGTATAATATTGCTGATGCATATTATTGTTGTGCTCTGATGTATTTAAGATATTGAACATGTTATTGTCCATTATGGTCGCAAATGGTAATGTGATGAAAAGCACATTGTCATGTGGCACGCATGCTCAGGAAAGCAGAAATATAGTCAGTGCATGTGTTTACATTTAACACATTACGCACCGCTGTGTGGGGGTACTTCAGATACATCTCTTCGTTATTATTTATTATTATTATTATTATCCTTTATTTATATGGCGCCACAAGGGATCCGCAGCGCCCATTACACAGTACATAATCAAGTGAGCTAACAAGAAAACAGCACTTACAGTAAAAGACAATATAGGACAGGTATAGAAAACCCGGTGTAGTTGCCATCAAAGAGAGTATGGAGCATAAGATAGTGTAAGGAAAGGCACATGAGGAAAGAAGTTCCTCGTTCATAACAACGATATTGTTAACAATAATCCTTCAGTGTGTATTCACAATTTCATTTGCTAGAGAAAAATCGTTAACGATGTTGCATCTTCTGCGCATCGTCAAGTGTGTACCCAGCCAGTGAATCCAGTAACTTTCTATGGGACTGGCAGGCCTGCATAACAAATCCATGATTTTTCCTCAGAAAACTTGTTTCCTAGATTGGTTAAAAAGTGACCATGCCTTTTTCAGTAGAATAAGGGGTTATCACTGCTTAGTAAATACACCCTAAAGCCAACACATAGATAAAGTACCAATCAATCAGCTTGTGTCCTTTTTCAAACACAAACCAGCGCCGTAACTACGTGTGTGCCAGATGTGCCTGGCACAAAGCGCTGTTGCCCTGAGGGCACAACGGCCAGCGGCTTGTAATGAGTCAAATTGACTCATTACAAGCCGCCTCTGCTGTGTGCGCCGCGCTGGAGAAGCCGGAGGCAGGGGAGGAGAGCAGCAGCGCCAGAGGCAGGGGAGGAGGAGGAGGAGGGAGGGGGACAGGATCCGTAGCAGCGCTATGTAATTGGTAGTGGCGCCGCTGCAGCAGTCCCCTCTCCTTCCGCATTGGCTGCCCGGGCGCTGCTGTGAATGCTGGGATGCGCTTCCCTCATCCCAGCATTCACAGCGGCGGCGGGCAGCCAATACGGAAAGAGAGGGGACTGATGCAGCGGCACCTCTACCAATTACATAGCGCTGCTGTGGCTCCAGTCCCCCTCACTCCTCCTCCTTCTTCCCTGCCTGGGATCTGCCAGCGGGGAGAGATGGTAAGTCTCTCTCTCTCTCTCTCTCTCTATTCTGTCTGCCGTAATGTGTAAAAAGGGGGACGCTGTCTGCCGTAATGTGTAAAAAGTAGTGATGAGCCCAAACTTCACCTTTTTTCTCACGGGTCCGAGCGACTCGGATCCTCCCGCCTTGCTCGGTTAACCCGAGCGCGCCCGAACGTCATCATCCCGCTGTCGGATTCTCGCGAGATTCGGATTCTATATAAGGAGCCGCGCGTCGCCACCATTTTCACTCGTGCATTGGAAATGATAGTGAGAGGACGTGGCTGGCGTCCTCTCACTTTGTTTCAGGGGGCTGCAAATATCTTTATTCTGGGGACCAGCAGTATTATAGGAGGAGTACAGTGCAGAGTTTTGCTGACCAGTGACCATCAGTATTATACGTTCTCTGCCTGAAAAACGCTCCATATCTGTGCTCAGTGTGCTGCATATATCTGTGCTCACACTGCTTTATTGTGGGGACTGGGGACCACCAGTATATTATATAGGAGGAGTACAGTGCAGAGTTTTGCTGACCAGTGACCACCAGTATTATACGTTCTCTCCTCTGCCTGAAAAACGCTCCATATCTGTGCTCAGTGTGCTGCATATATCTGTGCTCACACTACTTTATTGTGGGGACTGGGGACCACCAGTATATTATATAGGAGGAGTACAGTGCAGAGTTTTGCTGACCAGTGACCACCAGTATTATACGTTGATCTATTACTGGCATATAATTCCACACATTAAAAAATGGAGAAGAAAAATGTGGAGGGTAAAATAGGGAAAGATCAAGATCCACTTCCACCTCGTGCTGAAGCTGCTGCCACTAGTCATGGCCGAGACGATGAAATGCCATCAACGTCGTCTGCCAAGGCCGATGCACAATGTCATAGTAGAGAGCATGTAAAATCCAAAAAAATAAAGCTCAGTAAAATGACCCAAAAATCTAAATCAAAATCGTCTGAGGAGAAGCGTAAACTTGCCAATGTGCCATTTACGACACGGAGTGGCAAGGAACGGCTGAGGCCCTGGCCTATGTTCAAGGCTAGTGGTTCAGCTTCACCTGAGGATGGAAGCAGTCATCCTCCTGCTAGAAAACTTAAAAGAGTTAAGATGGCAAAAGCACATTAAAGAACTGTGCGTTCTTCTAAATCACAAATCCCCAAGGAGAGTCCAATTGTATCGGTTGCGATGCCTGACCTTCCCAACACTGGACGTGAAGAGGTTGCGCCTTCCACCATTTGCACGTCCCCTGCAATTGCTGGAAGGAGCACCCGCAGTCCAGTTCCTGATAGTCAAATTGAAGATGTCACTGTTGAAGTACACCAGGATGAGGATATGGGTGTTGCTGGCGCTGGGGACGAAATTGACAAGGAGGATTCTGATGGTGAGGTGGTTTGTTTAAGTCAGGTACCCGGGGAGACACCTGTTGTCCATGGGACGAATATGGCCATTGACATGCCTGGTCAAAATACAAAAAAAATCACCTCTTCGGTGTGGAATTATTTCAACAGAAATGGGGACAACTGGTGTCAAGCCGTGTGTTGCCTTTGTCAAGCTGTAATAAGTAGGGGTAAGGACGTTAACCACCTAGGAACATCCTCCCTTATACGTCACCTGGACCGCATTCATCAGAAGTCAGTGACAAGTTCAAAAACTTTGGATGACAGCGGAAGCAGTCCACTGACCACTAAATCCCTTCCTCTTGTAACCAAGTTCCTGCAAACCACACCACCAACTCCCTCAGTGTTAATTTCCTACTTACACAGGAAAGCCAATAGTCCTGCAGGCCATGTCACTGGCAAGTCTGACGAGTCCTCTCCTGCCTGGGATTCCTCCGATGCATCCTTGAATGTAACGCCTACTGCTGCTGGCGCTGCTGTTGTTGCTGCTGGGAGTCGATCGTCATCCCAGAGGGGAAGTCGGAAGACCACTTGTACTACTTCCAGTAAGCAATTGACTGTCCAACAGTCCTTTGCGAGGAAGATGAAATATCACAGCAGTCATCCTGCTGCAAAGCGGATAACTCAGGCCTTGGCAGCCTGGGCGGTGAGAAACGTGTTTCCGGTATCCACCGTTAATTCACAGGCAACTAGAGACTTGATTGAGGTACTGTGTCCCCGGTACCAAATCCAATCTAGGTTCCATTTCTCTAGGCAGGCGATACCGAAAATGTACACAGACGTCAGAAAAAGAGTCACCAGTGTCCTAAAAAATGCAGTTGTACCCAATGTCCACTTAACCACGGACAAGTGGAGCAGGGCAGACTCAGGACTATATGAGTCTGACAGCCCACTGGGTAGATGTATTGCCTCCCGCAGCAAGAACAGCAGCGGCTGCACCAGTAGCAGCATCTCGCAAACGCCAACTCGTTCCTAGGCAGGCTACGCTTTGTATCACCGCTTTCCGTAAGAGGCACACAGCTGACAACCTCTTACGGAAACTGAGGAACATCATCGCAGAATGGCTTACCCCAATTGGACTCTCCTGGGGATTTGTGACATCGGACAACGCCACCAATATTGTGCGTGCATTACATGTGGGCAAATTCCAGCACGTCCCATGCTTTGCACATACATTAAATTTGGTGATGCAGAATTATTTAAAATACGACAGGGGCGTGCAAGAGATGCTGTCGGTGGCCCAAAGAATTGCGGGCCACTTTCGGCATTCAGCCACCGCGTGCCGAAGACTGGAGCACCAGCAAACAGTCCTGAACCTGCCCTGCCATCATCTGAAGCAAGAGGTGGTAACGAGGTGGAATTCAACCCTCTATATGCTACAGAGGATGGAGGAGCAGCAAAAGGCCATTCAAGCCTATACATCTGCCTACGATATAGGCAAAGGAGGGGGAGTGCACCTGACTCAAGCGCAGTGGGAGAATGATTTCAACGTTGTGCAAGGTTCTGGAACCCTTTGAACTTGCCACACATGAAGTCAGTTCAGACACTGCCAGCCTGAGTCAGGTCATTCCCCTCATCAGGCTTTTGCAGAAGAAGCTGGAGAGATTGAAGGAGGAGCTAAAACAGAGCGATTCCGCTAGGCATGTGGGACTTGTGGATGGAGCCCTTAATTCGCTTAACCAGGATTCACAGGTGGTCAATCTGTTGAGATCAGAGCACTACATTTTGGCCACCGTGCTCGATCCTAGGTTTAAAACCTACGTTGTATCTCTCTTTCCGGCAGACACAAGTCTGCAGAGGTTCAAAGACCTGCTGGTGAGAAAATTGTCAAGTCAAGCGGAACGTGACCCGTCAACAGCTCCTCCTTCACATTCTCCCGCAACTGGGGGTGCGAGGAAAAGGCTAAGAATTCCGAGCCCACCCGCTGGCGGTGATGCAGGGCAGTCTGGAGCGAGTGCTGACATCTGGTCCGGACTGAAGGACCTGCCAACGATTACTGACATGTCGTCTACTGTCACTGCATATGATTCTGTCACCATTGAAAGAATGGTGGAGGATTATATGAGTGACCGCATCCAAGTAGGCACGTCAGACAGTCCGTACGTATACTGGCAGGAAAAAGAGGCAATTTGGAGGCCCTTGCAGAAACTGGCTTTATTTTACCTAAGTTGCCCCCCCTCCAGTGTGTACTCCGAAAGAGTGTTTAGTGCAGCCGGTCACCTTGTCAGCAATCGGCGTACGAGGTTACTTCCAGAAAATGTGGAGAAGGTGATGTTCATCAAAATGAATTATAATCAATTCCTCCGTGGAGACATTCACCAGCAATTGCCTTCAGAAAGTACACAGGGACCTGAGATGGTGGATTCCAGTGGGGACGAATTAATAATCTGTGAGGAGGGGGATGTACACAGTGAAAGGGGTGAGGAATCGGAGGATGATGATGAGGTGGACATCTTGCCTCTGAAGAGCCAGTTTGTGCAAGGAGAGATTGATTGCTTATTTTTTGGTGGGGGCCCAAACCAACCAGTCATTTCAGTCACTGTCGTGTGGCAGACAATTCCATCTTGCACCTCTTTTTTTCTTTCATTTTTCTATGCATCATGTGCTGTTTGGGGACTATTTTTTTGAAGTGCCATCCTGTCTGACACTGCAGTGCCACTCCTAGATGGGCCAGGTGTTTGTGTTGGCCACTTGTGTCGCTTAGCTTAGTCATCCAGCGATCTCGGTGCAAATTTTAGGACTAAAAATAATATTGTGAGGTGTTTAGAATAGACTGAAAATGAGTGGAAATTATGGTTATTGAGGTTAATAATACTATGGGATCAAAATGACCCCCAAATTCTATGATTTAAGCTGTTTTTGAGGGGTTTTTGTAAAAAAAAACCTGAATCCAAAACACCCGAATCCGACAAAAAAATTTCAGGGAGGTTTTGCCAAAACGCGTCCGAATCCAAAACACGGCCGTGGAACCGAATCCAAAACCAAAACACAAAACCCGAAAAATTTCCGGTGCACATCTCTAGTAAAAAGGGGGATGCTGTCTGCCGTAATGTGTAAAAAGGGGGACGCTGTCTGCCATAATGTGTATAAAGGGGACTCTGCAGTAATGTGTAAAAAGTGGATGCTGTCTGCCATAATGTGTAAAAAGGGGGACGCTGTCTGCCGTAATGTGTAAAAGGGGCTCTACCTGGTGTAGTGGCGCTACTGTGCAGCGTAATTTGAATAATGGAGACTACTGTGCACCGTAGTATGAACTGGTATTATTTTGTGGCCACGCCCCTTCCCCATGAAGCCACGCCCCTACATATTTTGCACGCGCCTACGGTGCGCACTGCCCCTGTCTTGCATGGGGGGGCGCCAATGCCGTTTCTTGCACACAGTGTTAAAATGCCTAGTTACAGCACTGCCTGTAACATGGCAGTTAGGAGCTGATTGTTGGTATGTTATCTCTCTCCACTTTATCACTCTCTAAGGCTTAGACATCTCCCTCAAATTGTTAAATTTACTAAGGTGGGAGCTTTTTAAAACCGTTAATGTTGCTCATAGCAACCAATCAGATTTGACTTAACATTTACAGTATCTAGCTGCTTAAAGTGAGAAGCATACAGTACATATTCAGGAGTAGGATCGGGTTTGTATACACAATGTGCACCAGAGCTATAACTAGGAGAATGTGAGCCATGCCATCACGCACAATGCAGGGCTATGGGGGCAGCACCATCACTGCCCCTCAACCCATGCTTCTGGCTAGCAGAGGGGTCATTTAGCCAGGATTACTGCTGTAGTGCTACCAGGAGCATCTTTAAGACCAGGGGTGGCCAACCAGTCAGAGGAAAATAGCCCATAAATATCTGTAGTCAAGTCAAAGAACTGCAAAAAATGGGGTGTGGCCTTGTGCCATTTTTGTGTGCCCACCTTTGGTATGACATTTTTAGGAGCATGGTGTGTGTCACACACCGTTTTATAGTTAGTTTTTTAGTTTTAGAATGAGCAGCATGCTGCTCGAGAGCCGCTGATTGTCCACCGCTGCTTTAGACACTCCAGGCAGGCACCATAACTCTATGCAGTGGTTTACAATGTACAATGTACTAGAGATGTGCACTTGAAATTTTTCGGGTTTTGTGTTTTGGTTTTGGGTTCGGTTCCGCGGCCGTGTTTTGGGTTCGACCGCGTTTTGGCAAAACCTCACCGAATTTTTTTTGTCGGATTCGGGTGTGTTTTGGATTCGGGTGTTTTTTTTTAAAAACACTAAAAAACAGCTTAAATCATAGAATTTGGTGGTCATTTTGATCCCAAAGTATTATTAACCTCAAAAACCATAATTTCCACTCATTTTCAGTCTATTCTGAATACCTCACACCTCACAATATTATTTTTAGTCCTAAAATTTGCACCTAGGTCGCTGGATGACTAAGCTAAGCGACCCTAGTGGCCGACACAAACACCGTGCCCATCTAGGAGTGGCACTGCAGTGTCACGCAGGATGGCCCTTCCAAAAAACACTCCCCAAACAGCACATGACGCAAAGAAAAAAAGAGGCGCAATGAGGTAGCTGTGTGAGTAAGATAAGCGACCCTAGTGGCCGACACAAACACCGGGCCCATCTAGGAGTGGCACTGCAGTGTCACGCAGGATGGCCCTTCCAAAAAACCCTCCCCAAACAGCACATGACGCAAAGAAAAAAAGAGGCGCAATGAGGTAGCTGTGTGAGTAAGATAAGCGACCCTAGTGACCGACACAAACACCGGGCCCATCTAGGAGTGGCACTGCAGTGTCACGCAGGATGGCCCTTCCAAAAAACACTCCCCAAACAGCACATGACGCAAAGAAAAAAAGAGGCGCAATGAGGTAGCTGTGTGAGTAAGATAAGCGACCCTAGTGGCCGACACAAACACCGTGCCCATCTAGGAGTGGCACTGCAGTGTCACGCAGGATGGCCCTTCCAAAAAACCCTCCCCAAACAGCACATGACGCAAAGAAAAAAAGAGGCGCAATGAGGTAGCTGTGTGAGTAAGATAAGCGACCCTAGTGGCCGACACAAACACCGTGCCCATCTAGGAGTGGCACTGCAGTGTCACGCAGGATGGCCCTTCCAAAAAACCCTCCCCAAACAGCACATGACGCAAAGAACAAAAGAGGCGCAATGAGGTAGCTGTGTGAGTAAGATAAGCGACCCTAGTGGCCGACACAAACACCGTGCCCATCTAGGAGTGGCACTGCAGTGTCACGCAGGATGGCCCTTCCAAAAAACACTCCCCAAACAGCACATGACGCAAAGAAAAAAAGAGGCGCAATGAGGTAGCTGTGTGAGTAAGATAAGCGACCCTAGTGGCCGACACAAACACCGGGCCCATCTAGGAGTGGCACTGCAATGTCACGCAGGATAGCCCTTCCAAAAAACCCTCCCCAAACAGCACATGACGCAAAGAAAAAAAGAGGCGCAATGAGGTAGCTGTGTGAGTAAGATAAGCGACCCTAGTGGCCGACACAAACACCGGGCCCATCTAGAGTGGCACTGCAGTGTCACGCAGGATGGCCCTTCCAAAAAACATTCCACAAACAGCACATGACGCAAAGAAAAATTAAAGAAAAAAGAGGTGCAAGATGGAATTGTCCTTGGGCCCTCCCACCCACCCTTATGTTGTATAAACAGGACATGCACACTTTAACCAACCCATCATTTCAGTAACAGGGTCTGCCACTCGACTGTGACTGAAGTGACGGGTTGGTTTGGACCCCCACCAAAAAAGAAGCAATTAATCTCTCCTTGCACAAACTGGCTCTACAGAGGCAAGATGTCCACCTCATCATCATCCTCCAATATATCACCGTGTACATCCCCCTCCTCACAGATTATCAATTCGTCCCCACTGGAATCCACCATCTCAGCTCCCTGTGTACTTTGTGGAGGCAATTGCTGCTGGTCAATGTCTCCACGGAGGAATTGATTATAATTCATTTTAATGAACATCATCTTCTCCACATTTTCTGGATGTAACCTCGTACGCCGATTGCTGACAAGGTGAGCGGCGGCACTAAACACTCTTTCGGAGTACACACTTGTGGGAGGGCAACTTAGGTAGAATAAAGCCAGTTTGTGCAAGGGCCTCCAAATTGCCTCTTTTTCCTGCCAGTATAAGTACGGACTGTGTGACGTGCCTACTTGGATGCGGTCACTCATATAATCCTCCACCATTCTTTCAATGGTGAGAGAATCATATGCAGTGACAGTAGACGACATGTCCGTAATCGTTGTCAGGTCCTTCAGTCCGGACCAGATGTCAGCATCAGCAGTCGCTCCAGACTGCCCTGCATCACCGCCAGCGGGTGGGCTCAGAATTCTGAGCCTTTTCCTCGCACCCCCAGTTGCGGGAGAATGTGAAGGAGGAGATGTTGACAGGTCGCGTTCCGCTTGACTTGACAATTTTGTCACCAGCAGGTCTTTCAACTAGAGATGAGCGAGGTTCGGTTTTACTCGGTTTTACTCGGTTCTCAAAACGGCATCTTATTGGCTATCCAAAACACGTGACATCCGTGAGCCAATAAGATGCCGTTTTGAGAACCGAGTAAAACCGAGTAAAACCGAGTAAAACCGAACCCGCTCATCACTACTTTCAACCCCAGCAGACTTGTGTCTGCCGGAAAGAGAGATCCAAGGTAGGCTTTAAATCTAGGATCGAGCACGGTGGCCAAAATGTAGTGCTCTGATTTCAACAGATTGACCACCCGTGAATCCTTGTTAAGCGAATTAAGGGCTCCATCCACAAGTCCCACATGCCTAGCGGAATCGCTCCGTGTTAGCTCCTCCTTCAATGTCTCCAGCTTCTTCTGCAAAAGCCTGATGAGGGGAATGACCTGACTCAGGCTGGCAGTGTCTGAACTGACTTCACGTGTGGCAAGTTCAAAGGGCATCAGAACCTTGCACAACGTTGAAATCATTCTCCACTGCGCTTGAGACAGGTGCATTCCACCTCCTATATCGTGCTCAATTGTATAGGCTTGAATGGCCTTTTGCTGCTCCTCCAACCTCTGAAGCATATAGAGGGTTGAATTCCACCTCGTTACCACTTCTTGCTTCAGATGATGGCAGGGCAGGTTCAGTAGTTTTTGGTGGTGCTCCAGTCTTCTGTACGTGGTGCCTGTACGCCGAAAGTGTCCCGCAATTCTTCTGGCCACCGACAGCATCTCTTGCACGCCCCTGTCGTTTTTAAAAAAATTCTGCACCACCAAATTCAAGGTATGTGCAAAACATGGGACGTGCTGGAATTTGCCCATATTTAATGCACACACAATATTGCTGGCGTTGTCCGATGCCACAAATCCACAGGAGAGTCCAATTGGGGTAAGCCATTCCGCGATGATCTTCCTCAGTTGCCGTAAGAGGTTTTCAGCTGTGTGCGTATTCTGGAAACCGGTGATACAAAGCGTAGCCTGCCTAGGAAAGAGTTGGCGTTTGCGAGATGCTGCTACTGGTGCCGCCGCTGTTGTTCTTGCGGCGGGAGTCCATACATCTACCCAGTGGGCTGTCACAGTCATATAGTCCTGACCCTGCCCTGCTCCACTTGTCCACATGTCCGTGGTTAAGTGGACATTGGGTACAACTGCATTTTTTAGGACACTGGTGAGTCTTTTTCTGACGTCCGTGTACATTCTCGGTATCGCCTGCCTAGAGAAGTGGAACCTAGATGGTATTTGGTAACGGGGGCACACTGCCTCAATAAATTGTCTAGTTCCCTGTGAACTAACGGCGGATACCGGACGCACGTCTAACACCAACATAGTTGTCAAGGCCTCAGTTATCCGCTTTGCAGCAGGATGACTGCTGTGATATTTCATCTTCCTCGCAAAGGACTGTTGGACAGTCAATTGCTTACTGGAAGTAGTACAAGTGGGCTTACGACTTCCCCTCTGGGATGACCATCGACTCCCAGCAGCTACAACAGCAGCGCCAGCAGCAGTAGGCGTTACACGCAAGGATGCATCGGAGGAATCCCAGGCAGGAGAGGACTCGTCAGAATTGCCAGTGACATGGCCTGCAGGACTATTGGCATTCCTGGGGAAGGAGGAAATTGACTCTGAGGGAGTTGGTGGGGTGGTTTGCGTGAGCTTGGTTACAAGAGGAAGGGATTTACTGGTCAGTGGACTGCTTCCGCTGTCGCCCAAAGTTTTTGAACTTGTCACTGACTTATTATGAATGCGCTGCAGGTGACGTATAAGGGAGGATGTTCCGAGGTGGTTAACGTCCTTACCCCTACTTATTACAGCTTGACAAAGGCAACACACGGCTTGACACCTGTTGTCCGCTTTTCTGTTGAAATACCTCCACACTGAAGAGCTGATTTTTTTGGTATTTTCACCAGGCATGTCAACGGCCATATTCCTCCCACGGACAACAGGTGTCTCCCCGGGTGCCTGACTTAAACAAACCACCTCACCATCAGAATCCTCCTGGTCAATTTCCTCCCCAGCGCCAGCAACACCCATATCCTCCTCATCCTGGTGTACTTCAACACTGACATCTTCAATCTGACTATCAGGAACTGGACTGCGGGTGATCCTTCCAGCACTTGCAGGGGGCGTGCAAATGGTGGAAGGCGCATGCTCTTCACGTCCAGTGTTGGGAAGGTCAGGCATCGCAACCGACACAATTGGACTCTCCTTGTGGATTTGGGATTTCGAAGAACGCACAGTTCTTTGCGGTGCTTTTGCCAGCTTGAGTCTTTTCAGTTTTCTAGCGAGAGGCTGAGTGCTTCCATCCTCATGTGAAGCTGAACCACTAGCCATGAACATAGGCCAGGGCCTCAGCCGTTCCTTGCCACTCCGTGTGGTAAATGGCATATTGGCAAGTTTACGCTTCTCCTCCGACAATTTTATTTTAGGTTTTGGAGTCCTTTTTTTACTGATATTTGGTGTTTTGGATTTGACATGCTCTGTACTATGACATTGGGCATCGGCCTTGGCAGACGACGTTGCTGGCATTTCATCGTCTCGGCCATGACTAGTGGCAGCAGCTTCAGCACGAGGTGGAAGTGGATCTTGATCTTTCCCTAATTTTGGAACCTCAAAATTTTTGTTCTCCATATTTTAATAGGCACAACTAAAAGGCACCTCAGGTAAACAATGGAGATGGATGGATACTAGTATACTTATGGATGGACTGCCGAGTGCCGACACAGAGGTAGCTACAGCCGTGGACTACCGTACTGTGTCTGCTGCTAATATAGACTGGATGATAATGAGATGAAATCAATATATATATATGTATGTATATATAATATCACTAGTACTGCAGCCGGACAGGTAGATAATATATTTATTAGGTAATGATGACTGATGACGGACCTGCTGGACACTGTCAGCTCAGCAGCACCGCAGACTGCTACAGTAAGCTACTATACTATACTAGTAGTATGTACAAAGAAGAAAGAAAAAAAAAAACCACGGGTAGGTGGTATACAATTATGGATGGACTGCCGAGTGCCGACACAGAGGTAGCTACAGCCGTGGACTAACGTACTGTGTCTGCTGCTAATATAGACTGGATGATTGATAATGAGATGAAATCAATATATATATATGTATGTATATATAATATCACTAGTACTGCAGCCGGACAGGTAGATAATATATTTATTAGGTAATGATGACTGATGACGGACCTGCTGGACACTGTCAGCTCAGCAGCACCGCAGACTGCTACAGTAAGCTACTATACTCTATAGTAGTATGTACAAAGAAGAAAGAAAAAAAAAAACCACGGGTAGGTGGTATACAATTATGGATGGACTGCCGAGTGCCGACACAGAGGTAGCTACAGCCGTGGACTAACGTACTATGTCTGCTGCTAATATAGACTGGATGATTGATAATGAGATGAAATCAATATATATATATGTATGTATATATAATATCACTAGTACTGCAGCCGGACAGGTAGATAATATATTTATTAGGTAATGATGACTGATGACGGACCTGCTGGACACTGTCAGCTCAGCAGCACCGCAGACTGCTACAGTAAGCTACTATACTATAGTAGTATGTACAAAGAAGAAAGAAAAAAAAAACCACGGGTAGGTGGTATACAATTATGGATGGACTGCCGAGTGCCGACACAGAGGTAGCTACAGCCGTGGACTAACGTACTGTGTCTGCTGCTAATATAGACTGGATGATTGATAATGAGATGAAATCAATATATATATATATGTATGTATATATAATATCACTAGTACTGCAGCCGGACAGGTAGATAATATATTTATTAGGTAATGATGACTGATGACGGACCTGCTGGACACTGTCAGCTCAGCAGCACCGCAGACTGCTACAGTAAGCTACTATACTATACTAGTAGTATGTACAAAGAAGAAAGAAAAAAAAAAAACCACGGGTAGGTGGTATACAATTATGGATGGACTGCCGAGTGCCGACACAGAGGTAGCTACAGCCGTGGACTAACGTACTGTGTCTGCTGCTAATATAGACTGGATGATTGATAATGAGATGAAATCAATATATATATATATGTATGTATATATAATATCACTAGTACTGCAGCCGGACAGGTAGATAATATATTTATTAGGTAATGATGACTGATGACGGACCTGCTGGACACTGTCAGCTCAGCAGCACCGCAGACTGCTACAGTAAGCTACTATACTCTATAGTAGTATGTACAAAGAAGAAAGAAAAAAAAAAACCACGGGTAGGTGGTATACAATTATGGATGGACTGCCGAGTGCCGACACAGAGGTAGCTACAGCCGTGGACTAACGTACTGTGTCTGCTGCTAATATAGACTGGATGATTGATAATGAGATGAAATCAATATATATATATGTATGTATATATAATATCACTAGTACTGCAGCCGGACAGGTAGATAATATATTTATTAGGTAATGATGACTGATGACGGACCTGCTGGACACTGTCAGCTCAGCAGCACCGCAGACTGCTACAGTAAGCTACTATACTCTATAGTAGTATGTACAAAGAAGAAAGAAAAAAAAAAACCACGGGTAGGTGGTATACAATTATGGATGGACTGCCGAGTGCCGACACAGAGGTAGCTACAGCCGTGGACTAACGTACTGTGTCTGCTGCTAATATAGACTGGATGATTGATAATGAGATGAAATCAATATATATATATATGCATGTATATATAATATCACTAGTACTGCAGCCGGACAGGTAGATAATATATTTATTAGGTAATGATGACTGATGACGGACCTGCTGGACACTGTCAGCTCAGCAGCACCGCAGACTGCTACAGTAAGCTACTATACTATAGTAGTATGTACAAAGAAGAAAGAAAAAAAAAAACCACGGGTAGGTGGTATACAATTATGGATGGACTGCCGAGTGCCGACACAGAGGTAGCTACAGCCGTGGACTAACGTACTGTGTCTGCTGCTAATATAGACTGGATGATTGATAATGAGATGAAATCAATATATATATATATGTATGTATATATAATATCACTAGTACTGCAGCCGGACAGGTAGATAATATATTTATTAGGTAATGATGACTGATGACGGACCTGCTGGACACTGTCAGCTCAGCAGCACCGCAGACTGCTACAGTAAGCTACTATACTATACTAGTAGTATGTACAAAGAAGAAAGAAAAAAAAAAAACCACGGGTAGGTGGTATACAATTATGGATGGACTGCCGAGTGCCGACACAGAGGTAGCTACAGCCGTGGACTAACGTACTGTGTCTGCTGCTAATATAGACTGGATGATTGATAATGAGATGAAATCAATATATATATATATGTATGTATATATAATATCACTAGTACTGCAGCCGGACAGGTAGATAATATATTTATTAGGTAATGATGACTGATGACGGACCTGCTGGACACTGTCAGCTCAGCAGCACCGCAGACTGCTACAGTAAGCTACTATACTCTATAGTAGTATGTACAAAGAAGAAAGAAAAAAAAAAAACCACGGGTAGGTGGTATACAATTATGGATGGACTGCCGAGTGCCGACACAGAGGTAGCTACAGCCGTGGACTAACGTACTGTGTCTGCTGCTAATATAGACTGGATGATTGATAATGAGATGAAATCAATATATATATATATGTATGTATATATAATATCACTAGTACTGCAGCCGGACAGGTAGATAATATATTTATTAGGTAATGATGACTGATGACGGACCTGCTGGACACTGTCAGCTCAGCAGCACCGCAGACTGCTACAGTAAGCTACTATACTCTATAGTAGTATGTACAAAGAAGAAAGAAAAAAAAAAACCACGGGTAGGTGGTATACAATTATGGATGGACTGCCGAGTGCCGACACAGAGGTAGCTACAGCCGTGGACTAACATACTGTGTCTGCTGCTAATATAGACTGGATGATTGATAATGAGATGAAATCAATATATATATATATGCATGTATATATAATATCACTAGTACTGCAGCCGGACAGGTAGATAATATATTTATTAGGTAATGATGACTGATGACGGACCTGCTGGACACTGTCAGCTCAGCAGCACCGCAGACTGCTACAGTAAGCTACTATACTATAGTAGTATGTACAAAGAAGAAAGAAAAAAAAAAACCACGGGTAGGTGGTATACAATTATGGATGGACTGCCGAGTGCCGACACAGAGGTAGCTACAGCCGTGGACTAACGTACTGTGTCTGCTGCTAATATAGACTGGATGATTGATAATGAGATGAAATCAATATATATATATATGCATGTATATATAATATCACTAGTACTGCAGCCGGACAGGTAGATAATATATTTATTAGGTAATGATGACTGATGACGGACCTGCTGGACACTGTCAGCTCAGCAGCACCGCAGACTGCTACAGTAAGCTACTATACTATAGTAGTATGTACAAAGAAGAAAGAAAAAAAAAACCACGGGTAGGTGGTATACAATTATGGATGGACTGCCGAGTGCCGACACAGAGGTAGCTACAGCCGTGGACTAACGTACTGTGTCTGCTGCTAATATAGACTGGATGATTGATAATGAGATGAAATCAATATATATATATGTATGTATATATAATATCACTAGTACTGCAGCCGGACAGGTAGATAATATATTTATTAGGTAATGATGACTGATGACGGACCTGCTGGACACTGTCAGCTCAGCAGCACCGCAGACTGCTACAGTAAACTACTATACTCTATAGTAGTATGTACAAAGAAGGAAAAAAAAAACCACGGGTAGGTGGTATACAATTATGGATGGACTGCCGAGTGCCGACACAGAGGTAGCTACAGCCGTGGACTAACGTACTGTGTCTGCTGCTAATATAGACTGGATGATTGATAATGAGATGAAATCAATATATATATATGTATGTATATATAATATCACTAGTACTGCAGCCGGACAGGTAGATAATATATTTATTAGGTAATGATGACTGATGACGGACCTGCTGGACACTGTCAGCTCAGCAGCACCGCAGACTGCTACAGTAAGCTACTATACTATAGTAGTATGTACAAAGAAGAAAGAAAAAAAAAAACCACGGGTAGGTGGTATACAATTATGGATGGACTGCCGAGTGCCGACACAGAGGTAGCTACAGCCGTGGACTAACGTACTGTGTCTGCTGCTAATATAGACTGGATGATTGATAATGAGATGAAATCAATATATATATATGTATGTATATATAATATCACTAGTACTGCAGCCGGACAGGTAGATAATATATTTATTAGGTAATGATGACTGATGACGGACCTGCTGGACACTGTCAGCTCAGCAGCACCGCAGACTGCTACAGTAAGCTACTATACTCTATAGTAGTATGTACAAAGAAAAAAGAAAAAAACACGGGTAGGTGGTATACAATTATGGATGGACTGCCGAGTGCCGACACAGAGGTAGCTACAGCCGTGGACTAACGTACTGTGTCTGCTGCTAATATAGAGTCTAGACTGGATGATAAATTATTGATAATGAGATGAAATTAATATAATATCACTAGTACTGCAGCCAGACAGGTACTATATATATTTATTATGTAATGACTGATGACGGACCTGCTGGACACTGTCAGGTCAGCACAGCACCGCAGACTGCTACAGTAAGCTACTATAGTAGTATGTATAAAGAAGAATGAAAAAAAAAAACCACGGGTAGGTGGTATACAATATTATATATATATATATATATTTATTATATACAATTATATATATATATATATATATATATATATTAAACTGGTGGTGATTGATTATTAAACTGGTGGTCACTTCAGGTCACGTTGCAACTTGCAACTAGTACTCCGAGGCCTAAGCAGACAATCACAAAATATATTATTATACTGGTGGTCAGTGTGGTCACAACAATGGCAGTGTGGCACTGACTCTGGCAGCAAAAGTGTGCACTGTACGTTATATGTACTCCTGAGTCCTGCTCTCAGACTCTAACTGCTCCCCACTGTCAGTGTCTCCCCCACAAGTCAGATAATACACTTACAGTCACACTATCTATTATCTAATCTAGTATAAAATATCACTTTAGCAGCAAGTAGTATAGTAGTATACAGTATAGTAGTACTCCTCCTAATAATGCTCCCCAAAATACTGTGTCTCTCTCTTCTCTAAACGGAGAGGACGCCAGCCACGTCCTCTCCCTATGACTCTCAATGCACGTGTGAAAATGGCGGCGACGCGCGGCTCCTTATATAGAATCCGAGTCTCGCGATAGAATCCGAGCCTCGCGAGAATCCGACAGCGTGATGATGACGTTCGGGCGCGCTCGGGTTAGCCGAGCAAGGCGGGAAGATCCGAGCCTGCTCGGACCCGTGTAAAAAACCTGAAGTTCGGGCGGGTTCGGATTCAGAGGAACCGAACCCGCTCATCTCTACAATGTACAGAGGATGCTCCAGGAAGTACTGCAGTTACGCTGCTGGTGTACACAACTATAAATATGAATAGGCAACTCAGCAAACAACACCTCACAGAATTACTAATCTAAAACCTCCAGGGTGACAGTAAGGAACAGTGGGGGTAATTCTGAGTTGATCGCAGCAGCAAGTTTGTTAGCAATTGGGCAAAACCATGAGCACTGCGGGGGGGCAGATATAACATGTGCAGAGAGAGAGTTAAGGGCCCTACAGACATGCCGAACCGCCACCGAGGTGCCCGACGGCCGATATGGCCGACGGGCGACCCGGCGGCGGGGGGGGGGCAGTGACGGGGGAGTGAAGTTTCTTCACTCCCCCTGTCACGCGGCTCCATTGAAGTGCAGGCAAATATGGACGAGATCGTCCATATTGGCCTGCATGCACAGCCGACGGGGGACCAGCGATGAACGAGCGCGGGGCCGCGCATCGTTCATCGCTGGAGCCTCCGCACTGAAGATATGAACGAGTTCTCGTTCATTTATGAACGAGATCGTTCATATCTATCAAACATATTGGCATGTGTGTAGGGCCTATTAGATCTGGGTGGGTTATTTTGTTTCTGTGCAGGGTAAATACTGTCTGCTTTATTTTTACACTGCAATTTAGATTTCAGTTTGAATACACCCCACCCAAATCTAACTCTCTCTGCACATGTTATATCGGCCCCCCCTGCAGTGCACATAGGGGGTGATTCCGAGTTGTTCGCTCGCTAGCTGCTTTTAGCGGCATTGCACACGCTAAGCCGCCACCTACTGAGAGTGTATCTTAGCATAGCAGAATTGCGAACGAAAGATTCGCTAATTTTCTCGTAACGATTACCCCGCAGTTTCTGAGTAGCTCCAGACTTACTCAGCCATTGCGACCAGCTCAGACCTTTTCGTTCCTGGTTTGACGTCACAAACACACCCAGCGTTCGCCCAGCCACTCTCCCGTTTCTCCAGCCACTCCTGCGTTTTCAACTAGCACGCCTGCGTTTTTCCGTACACTCCCATAAAACGGCCAGTTTCCGCCCAGAAACACCCACTTCCTGTCAATCACACTACAATCAGTACAGCGATGGAAAAGCTTTGTTATGCCGTGAGTAAATCTACTAAGTGTTGAACTAAAATACTTAGCGCATGCGCACTGCGTACCATGCGCATGCACATTTTCGCATTAATCGTTCCGTTGCGAAAATTGGCAACGAGCGAACAACTCGGAATTACCCCCATGGTTTTGCCCAACTGCTAACAAAGTTGCTGCTGCAATCAACTCAGAATTAGGCCCAGTGTGTATTTTTATGTCTTTAATTTATGAGATCAGAAATATCTCCGGCATTAGGCAAAATAATGCTTCAGACCTCTGTCCCCATTATTCTCAGTGGGGACTGCAGTCTGGTACTATTTGTCAAGCTCCGAAACACCTAGTGTTTCAGAGGATGGCCTCATTAGTTAACAGCATCCTTACATTTGCAGTTATTTTTAGGATCCCTCTGATAAAATGTGCAAGCCCGTATTGCTTCAACTCCTCACCGGCAGGATTAGGCGGCTGGTGAGACTGCGAAAACAACCACTTATGAGTAGGGATTTTTGCTGGGGTTCCAAGAAAAGCACGACACTGATAAATAGGAGAGAGTACTGGTCCAAATTGCCACAATATCTGGAGGTAAGGAAAGTTATGTTTTGCCGCCAGAATGGAACTATTCATAATAAAGACCCCTTAGAATGAAAATCAATGATAATGGAAATGTTGATCATCCCAAAAATAGACCAGTTGCCAAGGAATACTTCTTGCAAAAAAAATTAAAACATTTCCATGGTATAGTAGTAGAGGCATTCACAAAACCACAAGACCATGAAGATGGATCTTGGGAAATAATCCTCATGCTGTTGAGAGGCAATATTAGATTATACTTACCTATAGTCCAGGTGTATGTGTTTTAGAGAATTTGATAGACAATTACAAGATCATAATTGTTACAAACATCTGATATTAAACCCAACAAACAGGAAGTATTTAAAAATTGCATCATTTCCAAAAAAAAAAGTTTCGTATGGTTAATACTACCAAAATACCAACACTCTATTTTGTACCTAAAATGCTAAAAAATAATCAAAATTTCCTAGTAGGCCTATTTTATTGGGCCTTACTAAAAAGGAGAGTATTTTTGAGGAAAAAGTTAATCTTTTTACATTCTTATGTAAGAGATACACTAGATTTACTTGTTAAGTAGACAACAATAAATTCTGATATGTGGTTAGCTAGCTGTGATGTGGTTAGCTTGTACATGACCATTGATCATGAGATAGATATAGCAGTAGTGTGATATTCCATGAACCACAAGAGCTCAACAAATGTATTCTGACTCTTAAGTCCTAGAGGATGCTGGGGTCCACATTAGTACCATGGGGATGTACCAAAGCTCCCAGAATGGGAGGGGGAGAGCGCGGAGGCTCCTGCAGAACTGATTTACTGAACTTCAGATCATCAGAGGCCAAAGTATCGAACTTGTAAAACTTTGCAAACGTGTTCGACCCAGACCAAGTTGCAGCTCAGCAAAGTTGTAAAGCCGAGACACCCCGGGCAGCCGCCCAGGAAGACCACACCGTACGAGTAGAGTGTGCCTTGACAGATGTAGAACACGGCAATCCTGCCGTAGAATTTGCATGCTGGATAGTGAACCTGATCCAGCGAGAGATCGTCTGCTTAGAAGCAGGACACCCAATCTTCTTGGGATCATACAGGACAAACAGAGAGTCTGAGTTTCTGTGACGAGCAGTCCTCTTCACATAGATTTTTAGAGCCCTTACAACATCCAAGGACTTTGATGAAATTGAGTAGTCAGTAGCCACTGGCACCACAATAGGTTGGTTGATATGAAATTCCGACACAACCTTCGGAAGAAACTGCTGACGTGTCCGGAGCTCAGCTCTATCTTGGTGGAATATCAAGTAAGGGCTTTTTCAGGACAAAGCCCCCAACTCCGACACACGTCTAGCAGAAGCTAAGGCCAACAACGTGACAGCCTTCCATGTCTGAAATTTGACCTCAACCTCCTGTAGAGGCTCGAACCAGTCCGATTGGAGGAACTGCAACACCACGTTAAGGTCCCAAGGTGCCGTAGACGGCACAAAGGGAGGTTGGATGTGCAGAACTCCCTTCAAAACGGTCTGAACCTCAGGGAGGGCAGCCAATTGTTTCTGGAAGAAAATGGATAGGGCTGAAATCTGGACCTTCACAGATCCCAACCTCAGGCCCACATCCACACTGGCTTGTTGGAAGAGGAGAAACCGTCCCAGTTGAAACTCCACCGCAGGACATTTCTTGGACTCATACCAAGATACATATTTTTTCCAAATTCGGTGGTAATGTTTAGATGTTACTCCTTTCCTAGCCTGTATCAGGGTAGGAATAACCTTGTTCGGAATGCCCTTTTGAGCTAGTATCAGGCAGTCAACCTCCATGCCGTCAAACGTAGCCACGGTAAGTCTTGATAGGCGAACGGCCCCTGCTGCAGCAGGTCCTCCCGAAGAGGAAGAGGCCTCTGCTCTTCCAGCAGTAGATCCAAAAGATCCGCGTACCAAGCCCTTCTTGGCCAGTCTGGAGCAATGAGGATCGCGTGAACCCTTGTTCTCCTTTTGAGCTGTAGAACTTTTGTGATGAATGGAAGTGGAGGAAACACGTACACTGACTGGAACACCCACGGAGTCACTAGGGTATCCACCGCCACTGCTTGCATGTCCCTCGACCTGGAACAATACCGCCGAAGCTTCTTGTTGAGATGAGAGGCCATAATGTCGATCTGGGGTATGCCCCAAAGATCTGTTACCTCCTTGAACACCTCCTGATGGAAACCCCACTCCCCTGGATGGAGATCGTGTCTGCTGAGGAAGTCCACTTCCCAGTTGTCTACTCCCGGAATGAAGATTGCTGACAGCGCCAATGCGTGTTTTTCTGACCAGAGGATGATTCTTGTTACCTCTGACATTGCAGCTCTGCTCTTCATTTCGCCCTCTCGGTTTATGTAAGCCGCTGTTGTCACGTTGTCCGACTGCACTTGAACGGCCCGATTTCTGAGAAGATGGGCCACTTGGAGAAGACCGTTGTAGACGGCTCTTAGTTCCAGAATGTTTATTGGCAGGCTGGCTTCGAGACTTGACCACCTTCCTTGGAAGGTTTCCCCTTGAGTGACTGCGTCCCAGCCCCAGAGACTTGCATCCGTGGAAGGATCCAATCCTGAATCCCGAACCTGCGGCCCTCCAGAAGGTGAGGCAGTTGCAGCCACCAGAGGAGTGAAATCCTAGCCTTTGGTGACAGACGTATTCTCTGGTGCATGTGTAGATGGGTTCCCGACCACTTGTCCAGGAGATCCAGTTGGAAGGGCCGAGCGTGAAACCTCCCATACTGCAGGGCCCCGTAAGAGGCCACCATTTTTCCCAGAAGGCGAATGCACTGATGAACTGACATCCGGGTTGGCTTCAGGACATCCCGGACCATTGTTTGTATCACCAACGATTTTTCCTCTGGAAGAAACACCCTCTTCACTTCTGTGTCGAGGATCATTCCCAGAAAGTACAACCTCCTGGTTGGTTCCAAATGTGATTTTGGAAGATTCAGGATCCAACCATGTTCCCTGAGAAGCTGGGTCGTGAGAGCTATGGACAGTAACAGCTTCTCCTTGGGCGATGCTTTTATCAGCAGATTGTCCAGATATGGAATTATGTTCACCCCCTGTCTGCGGAGGAGAATCATAATTTCTGCCATCACCTTGGTGAATACCCTTGGTGCTGTGGAGAGGCCGAGGGGACTGAAAATGACAGTCCAACAGTGCGAATCGTAGATAAGCTTGGTGCGGCAGCCAAATCGAATGTGGAGGTACACATCCTTGATATCAAGGGATACCAGGAATTCCCCCTCCTCCAGACCTGATATCACTGCCCTTAGAGACTCCATTTTGAACTTGAACTCCCTCAGAAAGGGGTTTAGTGATTTTAAGTTCAGAATGGGCCTGACCGAACCATCCAGTTTCGGTACCACGAAAAGGGTCGAATAGTAACCTTTGTTTTGCATATGAGGTGGTACTGGCACAATGACCTGTGCCTCCACCAACTTCTGGACGGCTTCTTGCAGGACAGTCCTTTCTGCCAGCAGAGCTGGCAAGCCTGATTTGAAAAACTGGTGACTAGGGAGATTTTGAAATTCCAGCTTGTACCCCTGAGACACAATATCTTGCACCCAGGGGTCCAGACCGGATGAAACCCAGACGTGACTGAAATGCCTGAGTCTTGCTCCCACCAGCCCCACCTCTGAGGCGTGCAGTCCACTGTCATGCGGAGGACTTTGGTGTACCTGAAGCAGGTTTCTGTTCCTGGGAACCTGCAGCCACAGGTTTCTTGGAATTGGGCCGACCTCCCTGAAAGGTGTTGGACGGCTTGGCCTTTCTGGGCTTGGTAGACCGAAAGGGCTGTGATGTAGCTGAAGAAAAGGGTTTCTTCGGAGCAGGTGTAGCTGAGGGAAGAAAATGTGACTTACCAGCCATAGCCGTGGAGATCCACTCATCTAACACCTCCAGTAAGAGAGCCTGACCTGTGTAGGCTAGGGTCTCCACACTTCTCCTGGATTCTGCGTCGGCAGACCACTGGCGCAACCACAGTCCTCGACGAGCTGATACAGACATGGAAGAAATTTCAGCAGCCATGGAACCTAGGTCTTTCATGGATTCTTCCAGAAATCCTGCCGAATCCTGAATGTTACGTAAAAACAATTCAACATCACATGTCTCCATAGTATCCAAGTCTTCAAGTAACGTGCCTGACCACTTTACTATAGCTTTGGCAATCCAAGCACTGGCAAAAGTGGGACGTAGTATTGCCCCTGAAGCCGTGTACATAGATTTGAGCGTCTTATCAATTTTACGATTAGCCGGCTCTTTCAAGGCGGTAGATCCTGGAACAGGTAAAACCACCTTTTTTGAGAGTCTGGATACTGACGCGTCAACAATAGGCAGGGTTTCCCATTTTTTCCTATTCTCTAACGGGAAAGGAAATGCCACAAGAACCCTTTTAGGTAGCTGGAATTTTTTATCCGGGTTTTCCCAAGCCTTTTCAAATATAGCAATTAATTCCTTTGATGCATGGAAGGTTAGCGAGGCTTTCTTATTTTCAGTGAAGTAAGCCTCCTCAACCTGCTCGGGTGTTGTATCAGCATTATTCAACACATCTCTAATAGCCTCTATCATCAACTGCACCCCTTTAGAAAGAGATGCTGCCCCCCTCAACACATCCCCGTCACCGTCTGCAGTGTCAGAATCGGTATCCGTATCATCCTGCATGATCTGCGCAAGAGCACGTTTATGTGACTATACAGCGGGGAGCCCTGAGGTACCAGAACTGGGCCAGACTGTCATAGAGTTCTGTAAAGCCTGAGTTGCAGATTCATTTTGTGCAACCCTATTTGAAATATGAGAAATCATAGATTTGATAGAGGATAACCACTCAGGCTCCCTTGCTGGTATCTTTGCTAAACCAGTGCAATCCTGATTACATGGAATGGGATCATCCTGAGAGGACATATCCTCTGCAGCATATGACACAGAGTCCCTGGACATAGCTTTATGGAGACCACACACACACACACACACACACACACACACACACACACACACACACACACACACACACACACGAGGACAGACAGAGTTTCATTCCCAAGAATGGCAAGAGAGACACAGAGATTAGAGCCAACCCACACACAACGCTTTTAATGTAAAGGGAGACCCCTACTAGCGCTGACTGTGCACCTTAATAGGTTACACAGTCATAATGCAGGCTCCCCCCCCCACCTTCTACAACCCCCTGGTACCATGAGAGATAGCTGGAGTTGCTGTGGATGGACTTGCTCTTCCTGGACAGCGCTGTGCAGGCAGGAAAATGGTGCTGAAACGCTATTGGGTTCACTCTGAGGAGATGCTCCGCCCCCAAAATGGAGCTGTCTTCCCGCTCTTCACAAGGATTATACTGGCCTGAGGTAAAATGCTGGCTGAGATCCACGGACCCCTACAAGCTTGCTAACCAGTGCAGGGTTCAGGCGCTGGCTCAGGGCGCCCCTCACAGCACCGCACTAAGTACCGCTGAGCCTCCAGAGCGCAGTCAGGACTGCGCTCCTACCCTGTTGCCGCCATCTTCACTAGAGATGAGCGGGTTCGGTTTCTTTGAATCCGAACCCGCACGAACTTCACTTTTTTTTTCACGGGTCCGAGCGACTCGGATCTTCCCGCCTTGCTCGGTTAACCCGAGCGCGCCCGAACGTCATCATGACGCTGTCGGATTCTCGCGAGACTCGGATTCTATATAAGGAGCCGCGCGTCGCCGCCATTTTCACACGTGCATTGAGATTGATAGGGAGAGGACGTGGCTGGCGTCCTCTCCATTAGAATAGATTAGAAGAGAGAGAGAGAGAGATTGTGCAGACAGAGTTTACCACAGTGACCAGTGCAGTTGTTGTTAAGTTAACTTTTATTTAATATATCCGTTCTCTGCTATATCCGTTCTCTGCCTGAAAAAAACGATACACAGCAGTCACACAGTGTGACTCAGTCTGTGTGCACTCAGCTCAGCCCAGTGTGCTGCACATCAATGTATAAAAGCTTATAATAATTGTGGGGGAGACTGGGGAGCACTGCAGGTTGTTATAGCAGGAGCCAGGAGTACATAATATTATATTAATTTAAAATTAAACAGTGCACACTTTTGCTGCAGGAGTGCCACTGCCAGTGTGACTAGTGGTGACCAGTGCCTGACCACCAGTATAGTAGTATATTGTTGTATACTATCTCTTTATCAACCAGTCTATATTAGCAGCAGACACAGTACAGTGCGGTAGTTCACGGCTGTGGCTACCTCTGTGTCGGCAGTCGGCACTCGGCAGGCAGTCCGTCCATCCATAATTGTATAATTATATACCACCTAACCGTGGTATTTTTTTTTCTTTCTTTATACCGTCGTCATAGTCATACTAGTTGTTACGAGTATACTACTATCTCTTTATCAACCAGTGTACAGTGCGGTAGTTCACGGCTGTGGCTACCTCTGTGTCGGCAGTCGGCAGGCAGTCCGTCCATCCATAATTGTATTATTATAATATATACCACCTAACCGTGGTTTTTTTTTCATTCTTTATACCGTCATAGTGTCATACTAGTTGTTACGAGTATACTACTATCTCTTTATCAACCAGTGTACAGTGCGGTAGTTCACGGCTGTGGCTACCTCTGTGTCGGCAGTCGGCAGGCAGTCCGTCCATCCATAATTGTATTATAATATATACCACCTAACCGTGGTTTTTTTTTCATTCTTTATACCGTCATAGTGTCATACTAGTTGTTACGAGTATACTACTATCTCTTTATCAACCAGTGTACAGTGCGGTAGTTCACGGCTGTGGCTACCTCTGTGTCGGCAGTCGGCAGGCAGTCCGTCCATCCATAATTGTATTATAATATATACCACCTAACCGTGGTTTTTTTTTCATTCTTTATACCGTCATAGTCAGTCATACTAGTTGTTACGAGTATACTACTATCTCTTTATCAACCAGTGTACAGTGCGGTAGTTCACGGCTGTGGCTACCTCTGTGTCGGCACTCGGCAGGCAGTCCGTCCATCCATAATTGTATTATAATATATACCACCTAACCGTGGTTTTTTTTTCATTCTTTATACCGTCATAGTCAGTCATACTAGTTGTTACGAGTATACTACTATCTCTTTATCAACCAGTGTACAGTGCGGTAGTTCACGGCTGTGGCTACCTCTGTGTCGGAACTCGGCAGGCAGTCCGTCCATCCATAATTGTATTACAATATATACCACCTAACCGTGGTTTTTTTTTCATTCTTTATACCGTCATAGTCAGTCATACTAGTTGTTACGAGTATACTACTATCTCTTTATCAACCAGTGTACAGTGCGGTAGTTCACGGCTGTGGCTACCTCTGTGTCGGCACTCGGCAGGCAGTCCGTCCATCCATAATTGTATTACAATATATACCACCTAACCGTGTTTTTTTTTATACCACCTAACCGTGGCAGTCCGTCCATAATTGTATACTAGTATCCAATCCATCCATCTCCATTGTTTACCTGAGGTGCCTTTTAGTTCTGCCTATAAAATATGGAGAACAAAAAAGTTGAGGTTCCAAAATTAGGGAAAGATCAAGATCCACTTCCACCTCGTGCTGAAGCTGCTGCCACTAGTCATGGCCGAGACGATGAAATGCCAGCAACGTCGTCTGCCAAGGCCGATGCCCAATGTCATAGTACAGAGCATGTCAAATCCAAAACACCAAATATCAGAAAAAAAAGGACTCCAAAACCTAAAATAAAATTGTCGGAGGAGAAGCGTAAACTTGCCAATATGCCATTTACCACACGGAGTGGCAAGGAACGGCTGAGGCCCTGGCCTATGTTCATGGCTAGTGGTTCAGCTTCACATGAGGATGGAAGCACTCAGCCTCTCGCTAGAAAACTGAAAAGACTCAAGCTGGCAAAAGCACCGCAAAGAACTGTGCGTTCTTTGAAATCCCAAATCCACAAGGAGAGTCCAATTGTGTCGGTTGCGATGCCTGACCTTCCCAACACTGGACGTGAAGAGCATGCGCCTTCCACTATTTGCATGCCCCCTGCAAGTGCTGGAAGGAGCACCCGCAGTCCAGTTCCTGATAGTCAGATTGAAGATGTCAGTGTTGAAGTACACCAGGATGAGGAGGATATGGGTGTTGCTGGCGCTGGGGAGGAAATTGACCAGAAGGATTCTGATGGTGAGGTGGTTTGTTTAAGTCAGGCACCCGGGGAGACACCTGTTGTCCGTGGGAGGAATATGGCCGTTGACATGCCAGGTGAAAATACCAAAAAAATCAGCTCTTCGGTGTGGAGGTATTTCACCAGAAATGCGGACAACAGGTGTCAAGCCGTGTGTTCCCTTTGTCAAGCTGTAATAAGTAGGGGTAAGGACGTTAACCACCTCGGAACATCCTCCCTTATACGTCACCTGCAGCGCATTCATAATAAGTCAGTGACAAGTTCAAAAACTTTGGGTGACAGCGGAAGCAGTCCACTGACCAGTAAATCCCTTCCTCTTGTAACCAAGCTCACGCAAACCACCCCACCAACTCCCTCAGTGTCAATTTCCTCCTTCCCCAGGAATGCCAATAGTCCTGCAGGCCATGTCACTGGCAAGTCTGACGAGTCCTCTCCTGCCTGGGATTCCTCCGATGCATCCTTGCGTGTAACGCCTACTGCTGCTGGCGCTGCTGTTGTTGCCGCTGGGAGTCGATGGTCATCCCAGAGGGGAAGTCGTAAGCCCACTTGTACTACTTCCAGTAAGCAATTGACTGTTCAACAGTCCTTTGCGAGGAAGATGAAATATCACAGCAGTCATCCTACTGCAAAGCGGATAACTGAGTCCTTGACAACTATGTTGGTGTTAGACGTGCGTCCGGTATCCGCCGTTAGTTCACAGGGAACTAGACAATTTATTGAGGCAGTGTGCCCCCGTTACCAAATACCATCTAGGTTCCACTTCTCTAGGCAGGCGATACCGAGAATGTACATGGACGTCAGAAAAAGACTCACCAGTGTCCTAAAAAATGCAGTTGTACCCAATGTCCACTTAACCACGGACATGTGGACAAGTGGAGCAGGGCAGGGTCAGGACTATATGACTGTGACAGCCCACTGGGTAGATGTATGGACTCCCGCCGCAAGAACAGCAGCGGCGGCACCAGTAGCAGCATCTCGCAAACGCCAACTCTTTCCTAGGCAGGCTACGCTTTGTATCACCGCTTTCCAGAATACGCACACAGCTGAAAACCTCTTACGGCAACTGAGGAAGATCATCGCGGAATGGCTTACCCCAATTGGACTCTCCTGTGGATTTGTGGCATCGGACAACGCCAGCAATATTGTGTGTGCATTAAATATGGGCAAATTCCAGCACGTCCCATGTTTTGCACATACCTTGAATTTGGTGGTGCAGAATTTTTTAAAAAACGACAGGGGCGTGCAAGAGATGCTGTCGGTGGCCAGAAAAATTGCGGGACACTTTCGGCGTACAGGCACCACGTACAGAAGACTGGAGCACCACCAAAAACTACTGAACCTGCCCTGCCATCATCTGAAGCAAGAAGTGGTAACGAGGTGGAATTCAACCCTCTATATGCTTCAGAGGTTGGAGGAGCAGCAAAAGGCCATTCAAGCCTATACAATTGAGCACGATATAGGAGATGGAATGCACCTGTCTCAAGTGCAGTGGAGAATGATTTCAACGTTGTGCAAGGTTCTGATGCCCTTTGAACTTGCCACACGTGAAGTCAGTTCAGACACTGCCAGCCTGAGTCAGGTCATTCCCCTCATCAGGCTTTTGCAGAAGAAGCTGGAGGCATTGAAGAAGGAGCTAACACGGAGCGATTCCGCTAGGCATGTGGGACTTGTGGATGCAGCCCTTAATTCGCTTAACAAGGATTCACGGGTGGTCAATCTGTTGAAATCAGAGCACTACATTTTGGCCACCGTGCTCGATCCTAGATTTAAAGCCTACCTTGGATCTCTCTTTCCGGCAGACACAGGTCTGCTGGGGTTGAAAGACCTGCTGGTGACAAAATTGTCAAGTCAAGCGGAACGCGACCTGTCAACATCTCCTCCTTCACATTCTCCCGCAACTGGGGGTGCGAGGAAAAGGCTCAGAATTCCGAGCCCACCCGCTGGCGGTGATGCAGGGCAGTCTGGAGCGACTGCTGATGCTGACATCTGGTCCGGACTGAAGGACCTGACAACGATTACGGACATGTCGTCTACTGTCACTGCATTTG
>NC_086454.1:65891558-66063558 GCF_028390025.1 Pseudophryne corroboree | reverse complement strand
AGTGCCGCCGCTCACCTTGTCAGCAATCGGCGTACGAGGTTACATCCAGAAAATGTGGAGAAGATGATGTTCATTAAAATGAATTATAATCAATTCCTCCGCGGAGACATTGACCAGCAGCAATTGCCTCCACAAAGTACACAGGGAGCTGAGATGGTGGATTCCAGTGGGGACGAATTGATAATCTGTGAGGAGGGGGATGTACACGGTGATATATCGGAGGGTGAAGATGAGGTGGACATCTTGCCTCTGTAGAGCCAGTTTGTGCAAGGAGAGATTAATTGCTTCTTTTTTGGGGGGGGTCCAAACCAACCCGTCATATCAGTCACAGTCGTGTGGCAGACCCTGTCACTGAAATGATGGGTTGGTTAAAGTGTGCATGTCCTGTTTTGTTTATACAACATAAGGGTGGGTGGGAGGGCCCAAGGATAATTCCATCTTGCACCTCTTTTTTCTTTTCTTTTTCTTTGCATCATGTGCTGATTGGGGAGGGTTTTTTGGAAGGGACATCCTGCGTGACACTGCAGTGCCACTCCTAGATGGGCCCGGTGTTTGTGTCGGCCACTAGGGTCGCTAATCTTACTCACACAGCTACCTCATTGCGCCTCTTTTTTTCTTTGCGTCATGTGCTGTTTGGGGAGGGTTTTTTGGAAGGGACATCCTGCGTGACACTGCAGTGCCACTCCTAGATGTGCCCGGTGTTTGTGTCGGCCACTAGGGTCGCTAATCTTACTCACACAGTCAGCTACCTCATTGCGCCTCTTTTTTTCTTTGCGTCATGTGCTGTTTGGGGAGGGTTTTTTGGAAGGGCCATCCTGCGTGACACTGCAGTGCCACTCCTAGATGGGCCCGGTGTTTGTGTCGGCCACTAGGGTCGCTAATCTTACTCACACAGCTACCTCATTGCGCCTCTTTTTTTCTTTGCGTCATGTGCTGTTTGGGGAGGGTTTTTTGGAAGGGACATCCTGCGTGACACTGCAGTGCCACTCCTAGATGGGCCCGGTGTTTGTGTCGGCCACTAGGGTCGCTTATCTTACTCACACAGCGACCTCGGTGCAAATTTTAGGACTAAAAATAATATTGTGAGGTGTGAGGTATTCAGAATAGACTGAAAATGAGTGTAAATTATGGTTTTGAGGTTAATAATACTTTGGGATCAAAATGACCCCCAAATTCTATGATTTAAGCTGTTTTTTAGTGTTTTTGGAAAAAAACACCCGAATCCAAAACACACCCGAATCCGACAAAAATAATTCGGTGAGGTTTTGCCAAAACGCGTTCGAACCCAAAACACGGCCGCGGAACCGAACCCAAAACCAAAACACAAAACCCGAAAAATTTCAGGCGCTCATCTCTAATCTTCACACCGGCCCCCCGCTTGCTAGGGGGGGTCGGTGACTCACTCGCCACTGATCTTCAGCTCTGTAAGGGGGTGGTGGCATTCTGCTAGGGTGAGCGATCCCCTGTGGCGGGGAACGATCTATCCCCTCAGGAGCTCAGTGTCCTGTCAGCAGATATAGTGACTCAGACCCCGCAGGGCGGACACTACTCCCTTCCTTAGTCCCACAAATCAGGGAGGCTGTTGCCAGCAGCCTCCCTGTAAAATAATAAACTCTAAAACTCCCTAGCTGTGGCTGGCTCCTCCGGGAACATTTTCTAAACTTAGTCTGGTAGGCGGGGCATAGAGGGAGTAGCCATCCCACACTCTCAAACTCTTAAAGTGCCAATGGCTCCTGGTGGACCCGTCTATACCCCATGGTACTAATGTGGACCCCAGCATCCTCTAGGACGTAAGAGAAAGATGGTGGACAGATCGACATGTTTGAATGTAATCGGCAGAGAGACGTGAGGGAAAAGTGGATAGGCTGGGTGGGGCATATGAAAAGCTGGTTGGTAGGTGGGCATGTGAGCGGAAACTAGCAAGTATTTTGGCATGTGAGGGAAAAGCTGGAGGAGATTTTCTTTTTTTCTCATTATTTAACATTTGGATTGGAACTCCCCACCTGATCCATATGATCAGTGGTGCCTGTGGGGGGGGGGGGGGGGGGGGGGGGGGGGAAGGTGTACTATTTTCCTGGGCCCAGGTCTGATGGAGGGGCCAGGGACGTGCAGTGAGCTAAATGGCTCAGGAGGCACTGGCTAGCACCAGAGCCAGATTTAAACGCAATATATGAGCCAAAGGGTACATCTGGGCATTATACACAGGTGAAGTATTATAGACTTCTAGAAATTTGGTGAGTTTTGATCTGAGAAGTGTAGAAAACTAAAGGTCAGCAGGTGGTGCACTGCCTCACCTGCCATAGACTTTTTACTCCAGAGTTTTGGCTATAAAAATGATTAGAATAATGCAAAGAAGATATTTCAAACATATTCTTTGTATTTTTCATATACTTTATACAGTCAAAACTCTGGTACAAACATTAGTATGACAGGAAAGGCTCTGCCTCACCTGCCTCACCCCACCGCACGTTACTGGAAGGGGCCCAACTCACTCCCTCTTCCCTGGCAGCAGCAGTAGCAGCTCTTCTCCTCAGCCCAGCACATGCTACTGTGTGCTGGGCTGCAGTGTGGCCAGAGAGGCCCTTAAAATACAATTTTTCTGAGGGTGCATGGATCACGCCTCCTGTGATTAGGCCTCACCCCCTGAAAAGTACTTGGGCCAGACTTGCCTACCCTCCCGCATTCAGCGGGAGGCTCCCGATTTTTCAATGAGCCTCCCGCTGTCCCGCAAACCTTGCCTGCCCTCCCGGTTTTTAAATTAGCTCCCTGTAAATCCGGACTGTGCATGCGCGAGTCCGGAAATGCGGGGGGCGGGGCCTGCACGTAAGAGGTCACAGCCGCGGTGGCCGTCCTACCTCCTGCTGTGCACAGAGAGCCGGCAGCCTGAGCGGAGGCAGGAGAATGATTAGCAGAGCAGCTGGCCTTCTGACAGCCAGTGCTCTGCTTCACTGCTGCTGGCTCCACCCACTACACTCACAGGTAGGAATGGACATCGAATCACGATGGTTTGCAACCATCGATGTTTTTGTTCTGATGTTAGTGTTTTTACCATTCGATGGCGGCATTCCGATGCTTGCCGCCATCGAATGGAAAGAATGTGATGGTCTTCCGATGGTTACCTTACTTAAATTGCGCTGCCTCTGCTCCTGTATTGCTGCTGTCCCTGCATCGGGGAAACAGCTTGGTGACCTATTGGAGGTTGTCTCTGTGCCTCCAACGTGACGCTCTTGGTCCCTCCCCTCTCCCAGGCTGTTGCTAGGCAACAGAGCAGATTGCTTGCTGTGATTGGCTCTCTGACACTCTGAGAACCAATCAGGGCACAGCTCTTGACACTGCAGCAGCAGCAATGAGGAGCCTGGCTGTATCTCTCTACTCACTGTCCGTGGCGTCAATTCAGATAACTGGCAGTGGCATCACTTACTGTATGTTACTGTAACGGTGGCTGTGCCCCTTCCTCAGTACTACACCTAGCCCGCCCTCAGTCCCACCTCTAGCCCGCCCCCATTAAGCAACTGTGTGGCCTATTGCGCATGCGCAAACTAAGAAAATTGCGCATGCGCAAACATCGCGATGGATTTTCCATCGAATGCTTTTAATGTGATGGTTAACTACCATCACATCGGAACATTCGATGGTGGAAGCCCATCCACCATTCGATGATGGGCTTCCGATGTCCATCCCTACTCACAGGGCTGCGTGTAACACACAGCCCAGCTCACCTCTTCCTGCTCCTCCTCATGTGCCTGCCCAGTGCTGCTGCCTCCCTCCACCACACTGTCACGGCCCCTGCTCTAAGTTCATAGGAAGGAGCAGCCATAGCCAGGTGGGTGCTGTATGTGCTGGGGGTTGTATGAGAAAGGGGGGATGTGTATAATGTGGTTGGGGGAGGGGTGTGTGTGCTGTGCATGTTATAATGGGGTGGTCTTCAGTATGCCGGCAGTCGGGCTCCCGGCGACCAGCATACCGGCGCCGGGAGCCCGACAGCCGGCATACCGACACTTATTCTCCCTCGTGGGGGTCCACGACCCCCCTGGAGGGAGAATAAAATAGTGTGGCGCGCGTAGCGTGGCGAGCGCAGCGAGCCCGCAAGGGGCTCATTTGCGCTCGCCACACTGTCGGTAAGCCGGCGTCCGGCCTCCCGGCGCCGGTATGCTAATCGCCGGGAGGCTGGCCGCCGGCAGATCGTAGTGAACCCGTTATAATGTTATATGGTACTTTCTGTAATGAGGGGTAGGTGGGGCTGTGTGATATGTAAAGTGCTACCACGTGTAATATTGGAGGGGATTGTGCTGTGTATAATATAATGTAATATGGTTAGGTGCTGTGTACTATCTGTAATAAGGGGGAGGGGGGCTGTGTGATATGTAATGTGCTACCGGGTGTAATACATACCCTCCAACATGACCCGCCCCACTAGGTACAAAAGGCTCTGTTTCTGGACTTCCCTCTTAATTTATTATTGCCATCACCTGTGAAGAAACAGCTTTCTTATCATTTAACTAGTTCAACACAGGTGATGGAAATCATAAATTAAGAGGGAAGTCCAGAAACAGAGCATTTTGTACCTAGTGGGGCGGGTCATGTTGGAGGGTCTGGTAATATCATACCCTCCAACATTGTACACACAAAAATCGGCACAAATTAGAAAAAGGGGCGTGACCACGGGTAAAGGGGGCGTGGCCACGCCCCTTTTCCTATACTTCAATGGAAGTTTGGAGAGACAAAAATAGGTACAGACCATAAAAAAAAAGGTACTGCACCTATTAAAAAGGTACAGTTGGAGGGTATGTAATATTGGGGGGGGGGGAGGGGATTGTGCTGTATATAATATAATGTAATATGGTGCTGGCTGTGTACTATCTGTGATATGGGGAGGAGGGCTGTGTGAAATGTAATGTGCTACTCGGTGTAATATTGGGGGGGCTGTATAGGCTGTGTATAATTTAATATAATATGGATCCGGGTGTACTGGCTGTAATATGGGGGACTGCGGCTATGTATAATGTAATGTAATATGGTACTGTGTATAATGGCTGTAATATGAGGGAGTGGGGCTTTATATAATGTAATATGGTACTGTGTGTACTGGCTGTAATGTGAGGGAGTGGGGCTTATATAATGTAATATGGGTCTATGTGTACTGGCTGTAATATGAGGGAGTGGGGCCAGGGCTGTAACGAGCTGTGTGCCACTGGAGGCGCAGGACCACCGGCAACATCCATGCTGCTTAATGTGTAAAAAGGGCGAATCTGCTGCTGTAATGTGTAAAAATAAAAGGGGAACTCTGCCTGCCTAATGTGTAAAAAAAAAGGGGGGGGGGGCTCTAATGCTGTGGGGGGACTCTGCTGCCGTAATGTGTAAAATGGAGTTCTGCCTGCCGTAATCTGCAAAAGGGAGCTCTGTGGCCACGCCACTTCCCCATGAAGCCACGCCCCTAAATTTTTGGCGCGCACGCACTTGCACAGTTTTTTATAGGGGGCACCGATGCTGTTTCTTGCACACAGTGATAAAAAAAGTCTAGTTCAGGCACTGACTGGGGCTATGTATAATGTAATGTTATGTGTCACTGGCTGTACTGGCTGTAATATGGGGGAGTGGGGCTGTGTATAACGTAATGTAATATGGTACTGGGTACAATATGGGAAGGGGGGCTGTGTATAATATAATGTATTATTATATGCTGTGTGTACTGGGTGTAATGTGTAATATACTGTGTATACTGTACTATACATATACAATATATGGGAGCAGATTTATTTATGTATATATATATACTTAAATTATTTTATAAATGTATGTAAACTTGAAGACAGGCGGGCATATAACGATTTAATGTTGACAGTTTAATTAGGAAAAAAGGTGAGCAAAGAGGTGGATCTAAGACAGGTGTTCTATATCATATGTGGATGATTGCACCAATTGGCTATGAGGCTGTTATTTAAAAAGGGCTACATTTTTACAGTTGTTTACCCTATGAGGAAGCTTCAATTGGGAGCGAAACGCGTCAGAGAAAGTGCCCTATTTGTGACCCAGTTGACATCAATTGTTGTTCCATATTGGTGTGAGTACGTGTGCATCGCTGCTGTCTGAGGCTGACAAGCGGGAGAAGGGAGGACGCTATATGCGGCGGCTGGAAGACGGGAGCTCAATCAGCTGTTAGGCACCTGCGGTGCGCCGAGCTCCGGGTGCCGGACTCTATCCTCCAAAGCCAGAAGGTGTGTGCACCGCTTCTGTGAGGCTGACAAGCGGGAGACGGAGGACACCACTTGCGGTGGCTGGAAAACGGGAGCCCAATCAGCAACTAGGCGCTTGCAGTGCGCCGAGCCTCGGGTGCCCGACTTCATCCTTTAGAGTTTGCAGAATTCTGCAAAGATTATCTATTCTATTGTATTTAGTCTAATGTTTGGAAGCAGATTACAACAATCCAATAAAGTGATAACAGTTGATAGAGAAAAGTGACACAGAAAAAGCCACAAAAGCAACAAAGAACAATGGGTTAGAGAACAAAAAGTACATGGGAAAAATGTATAAACTCATAGGGGCAGATGCACTAAGCCTTGGAGAGTTATAAAGTGGAGCAAGAGAAGGTAACAATCAGCTCTTAATTGTCATTTTTTATACACAGCCTAAAACATGGCATTTAGGAGCTGATTTTCTGGCACTTTATTATCTCCACTCCCTGTAAGTGAGCCTGTAAAAACATATGACTTCAAAGATTTTATATATAGCCCACACTAAGGCTGCAAAAGGGAAGAAGGGTAAGGGAAGAAGGGTAAGGGGAGGTGGGAGGGAGCAGAGGAGGTTAGGGAAGGGTGGTAAGGAGAGAAAATCCCAGCCAGCGCAGAAGAACAGGGGGAATACAAAGACAGTAAGAAGAGGAAAAAAGAGATTTTTTTAAAAAATTCTAGGGATAGTTGAATTGTGATAGAATTATCATGGAGTCCAGACCATGTGACAAGAGTCCAATGGGTATATTTATAACGGTGCAGGTTTATATAAGTGGACATGTTGCCCATAGCAACCAATCAGATTCTACTTGGCTGTTATGGGCAACATCTCCATTTCTGTAGCCACACACCTTAGTGAATAAACCTCCAAGAGTCATGAATTAGGACACAGGTTCTCAAACTCGGTCCTCAGGACCCCACACAGTGCATGTTTTGCAGGTCTCCTCACAGAATCGCAAGTGAAATAATTAGCTCCACCTGTGGACCTTTTAAAATGGGTCAGTGAGTAATTAATACACCTGTGCACTTGCCTGGTTACCTGCAAAACATGCACTGTGTGGGGTCTTGAGGACAGAGTTTGAGAACCCCTGAATTAGGATAATATCAATCTCCGAGAAGAAGGCCCCAAAGAGCCGAAACACGTTGGAGTTTTACAGACTAAAGAATCACCCTTAAGCACCCCACCACGTGATCAGGACCACTGCATCAGCTTAGGATACAAGCAGCGATACGGTCACATGACAGGAAGTACTCACAAGCACCGGAGCTCCGGATCGAAGAACAGCGGCGGTCCGAAGACAGCGTATCGGGGCACAGAAGGATTCAGTTGAATCTCTGTAAGGGGAGAGGGACATGTGATCCGGCTCCAGAAGGAGTACCCTACCCCCCAGACCAACACTCGCATCTAGCAGCGCTCAGCGCCAGTGGGTGACCCTAATGTGTAACATCACAGGCAGCTGTACCACAGTAGACAGTGACGGTCCGGAGCTCCTGACGACCTCTGCCAGCCCTGACCCTTATCATCCCACCACCATCTAACATCAGGCACCCCCGGGTGGATAACTGGCCACTACTGAAGGAGCATCAGTCCCTATACAGACAAGCAGGACGCCGCTATCTGTAATAGACAGTTTTCTTTAAACTGAAACTGCACCGTATCAAAGGCATAGAAGCCCATTGTGGCTTAGGTAGATATAAGAGGAACAAGTTTCCGTATTCATCTGTGGCACCCCACTGATTCTACCTGAGTAAACAGCCCAAGAAAGGGTAGATGCAGTTTACAGCCAGTATCCCAGAGGCTGCAGGTTATACAATGTTGCTAGCTGCAGAACTCCTGACCTGCAGCTGATTGGTGGGAAAACCCAGATTTGGAATGTTACCCTGGAGATAGAACTTTGCTCTGGATTAGAGGAGGGCTATTGGGCCTAATTCAGAGTTGATTGCAGCAGGAAATTTGTTAGCAGTTGGGCAAAACCATGTGCACTGCAGGTGTGGCAGATATAACATGTGCAGAGAGAGTTAGATTTGGGGGGAGTGTGTTCAAACTGAAATCTAAATTGCAGTATAAACATAAAGCAGCCAGTATTTACCCTGCACAGAAACAATGTAACCCATCCACATCTAACTCTCTCTCTGCACATGTTATATCTGCCCCCCCTGCGGTGCACATGGTTTTGCCCAACTGCTGACAAATTTGCTGCTGCAATCAACTCTGAATTACCCCCTTAGATAGCTCCTGCACAGTGCTGGGGCTGAAGTGTGTGAGGTGCCGAGAGTACAGAGGAATAGAGTGGCAATGAGGAGCTCCATGCTGTGAGAGGGCCATGTGCTGCCAGAGAGTGATGGAAGCAGTGATTAGAGCAGCGGTTGGGATCAGAGGGACGTGCTCTGAACTGTCAGTAAAGTCCTTTCTAAGTGTCTCCGTCAGGACCTGAATTACCTTCAGCCTGTTTAATAACAGAATAGTGAGAAAGTACTGTGCTTTTGTTGCTTCTACTGAGGAATGGAACTGCATGATTTATAATACACTGTTTGAATCCTTCCCATTGTCACCTGCCTGCAATGTGAATGTGAATGTGGACCAGAACTGTGCTGTTATCCACATCCAGCTCATTGCACAACTGCAGGCTCACCGTTGCACTGTCTGCATTTACAGCTGTCACACTGAGGGATTTCGCTTCATTATTGTGACTGCATTTCATGCTTACTTCTACATTTGTTTAGAGAACTATATCATACACCTCGTAAACCTTAAGTATTGGTTCCCCAGGTACTGGACAGGACCGCAATAAATTTCAGACTGCCACCTAATGGACATTCAACATATTGCTAAGGGGTTAATTTCGGGGCTTCATACTGAACTGTCATAAAATATTGCACCATCTGCTTTACATGAATGGTATTTGCTGTGCTCTCATATTCATTTGTTCTAATGTCTCATTGATGCCGAACATTTAAAGTGATTGTATTGCTTACTGAACAGTAAATTGTTATATTTTGCTGAAACTTAAGCAAAGTTACAGTTATATCGGTGACTACCCTTTTTCCCTGTTCAATAAATTAATTGTCACCGTCCTTCAGCCTGAGTGATTCTCTGGGGTATTCGCCTGTCCTTCTGCCTTTGGTCCCAGCAGTGAGATCCGGGTGAGACAGGCGATCCCAGCTGAAGAGTTCAGGTACGCTCACCCATACCACCGACACACTACTTACCTGTTATTACACATGTAGTCCATTACATTGGAATATGTACGCTGCATGACCGATTTTATTGCACCATGTTTAATGTTTATCAAATGATTCTGTCATATGCATAAATGTTTGTCATGTTCAAATTATGATTGTAGAGTAAATGCAGCTTTAATTTAGACATCACCCACGTTTCATTGCCAATTTTCAGATAAAGAAAGCAAGGGGTAGAGAGCTGTACATTCTATATCGTTCATCCATGTTAACAAGGTGGACAACCCTGCATGATTAACAGCAGCACTCCCCGAGTCATATACGCACCGCAGTGCGCAGTGGAAGTCGCAATTTCCTTAATAATATATTTCATCCAAGGATGATGCAAACCAGATTTTGTTAATAGCCACTGTCGTAGAAGGAGGGGGCAGTACTGTCTGAGCTGTGCACTAGTCTATGTACCTGTTGTAGTCACCAAACCCCTGCACTATGCCCAGACACAGTGCCGCTCACTGATTTCACATTGGGCTCTGAGATTACAGCGACACTGCTTTATACACAACTGCAAATATACCCACCCTTACTGCATAGCTCTTATGTATGCCCATTAATATATGCACTTATTACAGTACTAGGTGATTAATCACGCCATACGGGCGCTCTGCACACTGTCGTAAGGGGCTATACCCCCTTAACCCTTGCACATCCTTGTGGCGTGCAATATTTTTATTATATGGAGTATTACATCCAATCATAATTGTGTGAGTGGTTTAATATTGCACGGACAAAGCGCGTGCAATGGTTAAGGGGTGGAAGCCCCTTGCAACAGCGTGAACAGCGCACACAGGGCCTGGTGAATCACCTAGTAGGTGCTTTGGTTGGGGGAGTAGGGGGTACGGAGAAGAGGGGGATGGGATCCTGGGGTGCCGCAGGAGGGGTGGTTGTGGTGGTGCCGCAGGTGGGGGAGGGGCTGGTGCGGTGGTGCCGCTGGTGGGGGAGGGTGCGTGGGTGCCGCGGGTGGTGGTCCGGAGCCACTGCGGGTGGGGGAGGAGCAGTTGCGGGGGTGCGACGGGAGGGGCAGGTGCGGGGTTGCTGCGGGTAGGGGAGGGGGTCCGGAGCTACCGCGGGTGCTGGAGGGGGTGTGCGGGGGTGCCGCAGATGGGGCCCGGAGGTACTGTGAGTCGGGGAGGGGCAGGTAATGGTTATCCTGCTTCTCCTCCTGTCAGCAGCTAAGCTGCTGTTCTCCCTTTGGCAGTGGCTCTCCCAGAGACTCGCACAGCAGCCAGTCACTATTGTTAGCGCCGGTGTCCCAATGCGCCGCATTACAGGGAAGAAGATGTACGCAATAAACTACAGCTCCCAGCAGCCCTAAGGGCCGGAATGCTTCGGCACTAAGGTCTGCTGGGAGTTGTAGTTTATTTAGTGCGTCTACTTCCCTGTAATGCGGCGCGTTGGAACACTGGTGCTAACAATAGTGACTGGCTGGCAGAACTGTGTGACTGGCTGAATCAATGTAAAAGGTGAGAGTGCTGTGCAATGTCAGTGACACTGCACACAGGCCCGGCACTAGCCGCTCAGCAAAGGGATGCAGTGCAGGGAGGCACCAGGAAGGAGAGGCGTTCTCCCTGCTCTGCATCCCTGTGCTGAGCTGCTGCTGCTATCCCTGCTGCTGCTGCCAGCTGCTGTCACACATGCAGCAGCACCGGCAGCACAAAACCTCCTCTCCCCCTCGGCGTCGGCAGCACAAAGCCTCCCCTCCCCCTCCCCTGTGTGACATTCAGTGGCCGGGCGGGAGCCAAAGGGGGCGGAGCTGGATGGGAATAAGGGGCTGGAAAGAGAGTGAGTGTGTGTGTGTATATACAGTGTCTGTGTATACTGTATATATGTGTGACTGTATGTGTGTAATGTATGTACAGTATGTATGTGTGTGTGTTTGTATATATATATATATATATAGTGTCTGTTGTGTGTGTGTGTGTGTGTGTGTGTATGTGTGACTGCTGCATAATGTGTGTAAGCGTCACTGGTACAGGGGGCGTTATGTGTGTAAGCGTCACTAGTACAGGGGGCGTTACGTGTGTAAGCGGCACTGATACAGGGGGCGTTACATGTGTAAGCGGCACTGTTACAGGGGGTGTTACTTGTGTAAGCGTCACTGATACAGGGGGTGTTATGTGTGTAAGCGTCACTAGTACAGGGGGCATTACGTGTGTAAGCGTTACTGGTACAGGGGGCGTTACGTGTGTAAGCGGCACTGTTACAGGGGGCGTTACGTGTGTAAGCGGCACTGTTACAGGGGGCGTTACTTGTGTAAGCGTCACTGGTACAGGGGGGCATGACATGTGTAAGCGTCACTGGTTCAGGGGTCATTACATGTGTAAGCGTCTCTGGTACAGGCATTACCCTCCGTGATATCACCCACTCTATCCGTTACATTAGCCATCTCAGGTCTTCCAGGCTGGCAGCCCAGGTGCTGTGTTGCGGAGTCAGGGCCTCTGGGGATCTGGGCATGGCTGTGATGGGGAGGCACTTCTGTAACATCACACGCAGAGGAGGCTTCGGGGCTCAGAGCGTATGCGGCGCAGGGAGGGCTATGAAAGCCTTTCCGCTGTGCTGCTTTCATACACATCTATGCCGGTGGCCGCAGCAGCTTTTGTTCCACCTGCGCCGCGGCTAGGGAGTGGGGATTGTTGATGGCGGAGGGGCAGGGGGACTGGCAGCAGGACATAGGACGCTGCAGTAAAAGTATTTTGTTTTCCCTATCTACAGCACAGAGACTTGCTGCAGATGCAGTGGCATACCCTCAGCTGCACCTTTTTGGCAGGTACAGTCCCTTTTTTTAAGGTCCGTACCGATTTCTGGCTCTCCAAGCTTCCATTGAAAGTATATGAAAAGGGGCGTGGTCATGCCGCAGTACCCGTGACCACGCCCCCTTTTCGAATGTATCAATTTTTATGTGTAAATTGTTGGAGGGTATGTTGCTGCAGATGCAGTGGGACTATTTTGGGGTGTGGGGCTGGAGCTGCAGATCCATCAGTCTCATTGCTAATCCTGCTCTGTGAAAACACAGCAGCCAAATGGCAGAGCCTCCCATCGGATGTAACCTGTGTGGGAGGGAGTTTCTCACCCAATCAGCTGTGGACTGGGTGTGATAGACTTGCTGCTAACCCAATGAGAGCTCCTAGCCACGCCCAGCGTTAGAGGTCCAGGCACAGAGTCACAGGGCTATTATATAGGAGACAGTGAATGAGGTGGAGCCAGACAACCTGCTGCACTCCAGCTACTGTGGAACTACAAGTCTCAGCATGCCATGCTAAGAAATAAAAGCTCACTATCAGGGCATGCTGGTAATTTTAACCCCACAACCGGTAGAGAGCTACTTTATTCTGTGTATGAGGGGGTTTCCTGAAGCTGGTTATGACCCCATTATCTGAATGTCTGTACAAATATATATAATAGAATTTCATCACTTTGTTCTTGTGATTGGTGAATTCTTGCACACTTCCAGCAAATTCAGTGGCTTATACCTCAATCCTTAGAGGTTTGGGGACCTGTTTTAATGTCCCAGAGCTCTATTGCTAATTCTGTAACTAGTGGGCATTTTGATCCCTATTATTACATCTCTAATCATAATGAGTCCTCCAGATGAGATATGCTAACAACAAGGCTTACTGAAATCTAGATAAGATCCCGGATACACTCTATTGATGTATGTCACAAATCCAATACCACTTGTGTGACACAAACAGCCAATGCATGGAAGAACTCTGTGGATTTTAGTTACCCTACAGCAGGGGTCAGGGAACTTTTTTACCTTTTACCCCAAAATATATTTAGACACACCGACGTTACCCCCTTGATTTGAAAGGAAGGAAATCATACATTATTGTGCATATATACTGGTTATCATTGTTTATATGGCTTTTCTGAGATACTATGTATATATATATATATATATATATATATATATATATATATATAGTCAAAGTCAAATTGCATATTTCGATATTTAGAATACACTATGGCATTTACTAATGGATGCGTCTACGATTAATGCGTCAAATACACATACTATAGCTAATACGATAGAAGACGCATTTGTTAATAAGTATCATACTGTAACACAATAGCAAATATTTCTTACTTACAGAAAATATACACTCAAATGTATTACAGTCAGAAATACAAATTCCTATACTGTCCTAAAACATACAGTATCAGATTGCTCTGTCCAAACAGCCATGGAAGATAGACCTTTGACTGATTGAATGTGTAAATACCAATGTTTGCCTCAATTGTTAGCATAAACAATTGAGGCTTGGTGATGATCCCATTGACCCTAGGCTGTCATTGTCTCTAAACTACAGTATAACAAACAAGATGCCAGATACCATACAATTGCTAATAAAATGCAGATTCCTGATTGTGTGCCCTAATTCAGCATTCTTAAACACACCTCTGCACATACGCGAATTTTGTGCGCATTTTAAGTGATATTCAATAAAATACAGACCAGATATTGATACTTTGTCAGGAATCGGCGTTCAGCGGCATCTCACTTACCAGCGCGCTGGTGTGCAGGCCTCCGGAGGTTACGGCCCCAGTCATGGCTGCGTGGATGCACTGTCCGCGAGCGCGATGTCCATTGTCGCTGTGTACCCTTGAACCTCATCCAGTGTGTGCCCCGCTGTGTGCCGGCGTCTGTACAGTATGGGCGCCGCCATGACACCTGCGCTCAGCTGACCTGAACATCCAATCCTGCAATGTGTCTGCACACATGATCCCGGCAACCAATCACTGCGGAGCAAGGGGTTTAAAGTCAGGTCTGTGGCTCAGTCTCATCGCCTCGGACAACGAGTCACATTCAGTGAACAAGTTCTCCTGGTTCCTGTGTTCCTGTTTCCAGTGGCTTCCTTGCTTCTATTCCTTCGTTGATCTCCAGTCTTCAGTCATCCAGCTTGTTACGAACTCCTACCACAGTCAGCCACCAAACAACTTGCAGTAAGAGACTTTCTCCAGGTGTTTCTCCATTCATTCAACCTGTGCATTTCATTATCAGCATTCAGCATTGTGCAATTGCATTCAGCACTTAATATACCAACTTGCTGTGTTATGAACTGTCTCCTGCTTGGGCCTTGCTTGGCTTAGTGAACGTGTGCTTCCATACAGACGGTGTGCTCTTCATTATTGGTTTTTCAACCATCCACCGGAGTTTCGTTTGCTGCATATTTGTGTCATCAGTTTCATCTGCTTCTTCTGTTATCATTACCATTATTATCAACTCTCAAGTTAACCATCAGTATCGTTTGTTACCAGTGACTTTTAAAACTCATTTCATCGGAATAATTTACTGCCATTCATTCTTGTCATCAACTGCATTTGTTTCTCATGTCATATATCATTTCTGCTGTTACCGACTTCCAAGTCAATCACCGTTTTTGCTTTTCTCATTGACTCTCAAACATCAGTTATAATTGTGTTCCAGTTGCTGTATATACCCCTGTGTGCAAATAAACATCAGGCGCACATGCGCAGGACTTTTCTTCAGCCTCCTCGTTTCCTCTACTGCACCTACACTGACCCACTAGTGCCCACTCTGGGGACAGACAAAGTTACAGACCTGACATACTTAAATTAATAGTGATATGTCATATGTATTCTGGCTTTATGACTTACACAGTACTGACTTGTCCACTACACAATGAGCTACACATAGCCTTTGCACAACTAGTCAACTGTATATATATATATATATATATATATATATATAGGTATTGTCCCATTAAATATCAAGCCATACGTGTAGTACAGAGACGGGACTGCATAAGGACACCGTGTGTGGGATCAAATTGTTCAGGGTCACATAAGTAATAATTTGGTGGTTGCGATGATATTGTCACATATTGCAGCAACAAGTTATTAGCGATACCGGATTCATGTATATTCCTGTATGATACTGTGGTTGGTTTGAACTGGTCTTTAGGTGGGAGCCCAGAGGTAAACAACTGTAATCACATCACAAGATTAGGTATCGCCCAGTGTTCGAGCTGACCAACGACACACGGTGTTCTGAATATGTCCCGCCCCTGGACCAATGGAAGAAGATCTTACATTCCCCATTGTACTGTTACTGGAACATTGTATAAAAGGACATGCACCTGGCCCAGGTTTCAGTCACCTTTCTCAGAGGTCATCTTGTAAGACGACTGAGGCCTGGAATCCAGTGGCGCAGCGTACGTATGACGGTAACTGTTATTATTGTATTGGTATAGTTGTATTGCTAATTGCACTTGCGTCTATTTCCCCTGTGTCTGTTGTATATTATTGTACGTATTATTGTATCTTTGAATTGTATTGTGTTGCTACAGTGTAGCATTGTTATCCCCTTGTGTCCGCTAGGGACTAATATATGTGGTTATTGGGTTGGACCTTTAATCCAAATTTACTCCTCTGTCTTGGCTAAATTATTTTGTTAATCTGGCGGAGCGTCAGGGACACTTCCAACACTATACTAAGGTTTGAGTGTATTAAGTGTATTATATTGCTGTAACCATATAAAATCACCAAGGTATTACGAGAGCGTCACAAACGCTCAAAAGGTACGCTAAGTTGCGCTACGCATAGGTACGCCCGTAGCTAGGAATAAAGTGTAACAGTTAGCGTAACATTGAGGAAACTGCGCAACTGACTTATTGTCCATCGGTTTACTTTAAAACAGAATTTCAGAGTTGGGGGCTCTAACCGGGCGTTTACATACTTTAAAACAAGTACCATATGCAAGACTTACGTTTATCAGCGAAGAGTGGGATTGACGTCATCAAACTCGTGCTGAAAAAACCAAGTCTGCGTCGGTACAAAGTTTGAAAGGTGCTAACGCAAACCCGCGGACAATAAGTTCAGTCTTTTGGTATATTGTAAAAAAAATCATATATTGTATTTATATTGGGTTTATTGGCATATTCTTGTTTGCCACAACTAAAAAGTGGGTTTGCTGTTTGAATTGCTTGAATCACGGTTAAGCTGTTCGAGCATTACATTCGCACAAGCGTAGGCACAGGTCCGTTCGTAAAATCAAACTCCGGTAACCATCGGAGAGAGATTTGCGTATAGTTCGGGTATAGTGCATAGAGGATTGTTGAAAAAAGTTGTGTAATTGTACTGTTGTGTGTTTTAGGCCCAAGCCTCTGCCACATGGCAATTTGCTACGCGGTATTAAGCTTGGGCCCACACGGTGACGCGAGGTGTCCGTAACGCATAGCGTGAGTGACACACGCACCTGAAGCAACGTGAAAGCGCGCTCACGCCATGTGTTTGACAACACGTTGTGCCGTACATACGTAAAGAGGGCATACCATCGCACGTGCGTTCGTAGTCGTGTACTCATGTTGCATCACTGATGCATTTCCGGTGGCATCTGTGGGCGTGGTTGCATGACTGATGCACGTGCGTACACGTGGTCACTTACGTTCACTGTGTACGCAGCGCACATGCAGGTCCAGCGGCGGGCGGTACGCAAAACAATACTATTAATAAGTATATTCAATTATACTATTAAAATGGCTACTATTAAGGGTCTGCCGAGTTCATACAGTTTCCCCAATCGCAGGGTTCAAGGTGAACAAGTGTCCATGTGCTGTACGATTGGTCAGCACGGCCGTAGGGTAGATACTTACGTGATTGAGATTATAATTCCCTCATAGCGTGCGCTGCTCGCTTAGGTGTCGGACTAGCTGTGCCTACTGAGGAAGAAGTCTTTGGGGGTCCTCGGAAAATCACCCACCGGGCTCTGCTGACAGGGAATATTTTATCTCATCACAATGGGAAATAGAGGTCCACGCAGGGAGACCATGCTACATTGGGATCAAGAGCAAGACAGACACGAAAGGTCTGCGGGGTTCATCATGAAGATAAAATACGGAGAGTACGCAGTTGCTCACATGGGGGAATGGGTTAAAATGACCGCTGAGAGTAAAGTAGAATTTCCGAGTGTTGTCAGTTTTGATCTGGACGTTTTACACGCTGTTAAAGATAAGGTATGCCTGCTCTCATCAAGCAAAGCGAGAATAAGGCATAATGATTGTCTCAACTTGTGGCAACAGGAAGGTCAGGCACAGGGGGAAAATAGTTGTTTAGGCAATTCAAGTGCAGTTAGCCTGGTAATGCAACTGTACCACCCCCTCCATATGCACATGAGGGGGCAGTTACCGTCAAGGGGGAAACTAAGAAAGTGTCTGACAAAATTGTGAAACCATCTAATTTATACCCTGTGTTAACTACTTTTAAGGAATCCGTAAGTGATGATGAAACGACCCTGACCTCAGCCATCTCCTATGCGGTAAATCTAAATGAAGGGCAGAGCCAGGGAGCCAGAGGGGGTGCTGCTGCCCAAGCGGTGGAGACAGCTGACGTCAGCGACACAGCAGGAGAGGTAGGTAAGTATGGTGCGCTACACAGCACAGAGACAATAGTACCCAAGATCGTGTCTGAGAGCTTGGAGGTGGCACGGACATACCCCCTGCGCACCCTAGACGTCCCCTATGGGAAGGCAGATAGAGAAGGGGTGATACCTGTAACGCAAGTGAATATGTACTGTCCCTGGACTAGTTCAGAACTGCGGTCCATTATCGCAGAATTCCCTGATCCCAAGAAAGATCTGACTGCCTGTCAGAAATTTATAAAGGTTCTGGGTAACGCACATGAACCCACCAATAAAGATTGACGGGTCGTGTGAAGGGCGATCCCATACTGACATCCCAAAATTCATTTGAGATTGTAAAGTGGGGGAAGACAAGTCCTTAAGCGATACGGATAACCAGGAAAATATACGTCTGATCAATCTGCAATTGGGTGTATATTTTCCGACGTCGATCGAATATAGCAAGATATTCACTATCAAGCAGATAGATAGTGAATCAGCGAGCGACTATTTCAACAGGGCCTTACAATCCATATCCAAACACACAGGTATCACCAACCTCAAAGACAGCACGCATCATAGGGAGATGGTTGTCTCTGTGCTGATGGATGGGCTTAAGGAAACCTTGAGGGTCAGAGGGCAGACTTCCTTTCCTAACTGGAGGGGTATAACTGTAGATGCCCTCAGGGAATCTGCACTAGAACACGATAGGAACATAGGTAAGTACAAAGAAATGACAGGGAAAACTATTTCGGCAATGGGGGTAATGGGAACTGTGCAACATTACCATTTAACTAAGCAAGCAGAGGTTACTATTGGTCCGCGACAACCAAACACTCTTTTCTCCTGGCTGCAGCGGCCCCTACTAACTTACTGGGAAGAGATTTGCTTTTTAAAATGGGATGTGTGATTTATTGTACCCCTGATGGTGTATTTTTTGACACCCCAGGAAACTTCGCTCAGGAAGTACAGGACATGTTGGACACTTCCCAAAGACTAATGTTGCATTCTCCCATTCTAGATTCACATCCATCTCAGACAGAGGAAATTATCTCGCAAATACCGGGTTCCCTTTTGACCAAAGATGGACAGGACGCTGGATTAATGGCGAATGTGGCACCCATAGTAATCCAACTAAAAGACTGTAGGATAGCTCCAAGAATACCACAGTACCCCCTAAAGCCAGAAGTGGAATCAGGGGTGTATCCTGTAATTGAAAGGCTGCTCCAACAGGGAATTCTAATCAGAACTTCCAGCACAGCCTATAGTGCTATCTTTCCAGTAACGAAAAGTGGGGGGAGGGGCTTCAGGCTAGTGCAGGATTTAAGAGGGGCAAACAAAGTAATTGAGAGCCAATTCCACGTAGTGCCTAATCCAGCTGTCCTCCTAATGCAAATTCTTCCTCATTCTACCCACTTTACTGTAATTGACCTCTGTTCTGCTTTCTTTTTCTGTCCCACTTCACGCGGACAGCCAGTATCTGTGTGCCATCTCCTATAGAGGTGTACAGTATACCTGGACCCGCCTTCGAACACCCAGAAATTAGTCGAAATGCAAAATTTGTGTTCCTCACAGGAAAAAGTGGTCTGGAAAGTGAAGGGATATGGTCAAGTGTCGTCCGGACTCTGGAGAGATGGACAAGGTAAGCCAGTGGCTCCCAAAGCATATCGCCCCAGCCTAGATGAAGCAGCACACTGTCTGACTCACCTGGGCAAGGAAGGAATATGCAGACTAGTGAGCGCCTTTTGGAGTGCACCAGGTCTCTCTTCTCAGGTGAGCAGGAAAGCCATGTCATATCTTACTTGCTTGAGGAAGAACATTGGTAAGGCAGTACCAACAGAGCCATCCCATATCCCTCCCACAGATGGTCCTTTTCATGTAATATGATATTGGGTAGAGGCATTCCCAGCTGCCTCTAACACTGCTGTCTTCACTGCCAAGAAGAAAGTGTAAGAATTTGTATGTAGACATGGTATCCCTAGGATTATTGAAAGTGATAGGGGTACCCACTTCACGAGGGAGGTCTAAGTCTTTCAGGACATGAGCAAACTCCTGGGGATTGATAGCCAGTGCAAAGGTGGAGAGATAGTTAATAGTACTGTCAAGAGCAAATTGAGCAAAGTGATGACTGAAACTGGACTACTGTGGCCAGAGGCACTGCCACTGGTGTTGTACAGCATCAGGACCACTCCCAGGGCTCCTCTCAATTTATCACCTTTTTGGAATGCAACCTCTTGTGATGATAGACCCTCAGGACGATTTGAAAGGCCAAAATGAGGTGACAGTTCAATACCTCATTAAAAAAAAATGAATAAGCACTTGAGGGAACAGCAAAAGAACTTAAAACTGTTGATTCCAGATATGCCAAATTCAAACTGCCATGATATTGAACCAGGGGACTATGTGATGTTTCTAAATGTTTTTACGCTCAGGTTGTTTGGTAGCCCATTGGGAAGGACTGTACCAAGTTTTGTTGACCAGCACCACTTCATTGAAGGTAGCAGAGAGAGAGAGACTTGGGTCCATTGCAATAAAACCAGTAACCCGGAAGAATCTCGGGAAAGAAGTGAAACGGAGGGGATATCACTAGAGAACCTATTCCAGGAGAATTGAGAGGCGATAATAGTGGACAGTTCCCCCCTGAGCGTATTAAGTGGTCACACAGGACTTTTGGTAGAGAGATGGAAGATCGTCGGCAATCAACGTTTTTCTTTTTCCATTTCTTCTTTTCTTTCCTTTATTTTTCTCAGGACTGTATTTCTGCGAAGGTCTGAAAAGAATTGAGTGGGGTCCTGCGACAGGCTCTTCAGAAAATGGTGATGACTTGATAGAATCCCAGACACAGTCTGATACTTTGCTCAAAGCAGGAGTGAGTAAGAGGTTTGGAGAGTACGGAGTTCGGAGACAATGTGAGGGGTTATTGGGGGTAATTCCAAATTGATCGCAGCAGGAAATTTTTTGCAGTTGGGCAAAACCATGTGCACTGCAGGGGGGGGCAGATATAACATGTGCAGAGAGAGTTAGATTTGGGTGTGGTGTGTTCAAACTGAAATCTAAATTGCAGTGTAAAAATAAAGCAGCCAGTATTTACCCTGCACAGAGACAAAATAACCCACCCAAATCTAACTCTCTCTGCACATGTTATATCTGCCTCCCCTGCAGTGCATATGGTTTTGCCCAATTGCTATCAAACTTTCTGCTGCGATCAACTCAGAATTAGGCCCATTGTCTGAGGAATACTGTATTTGTAAGTATTGTGACCCTATAATTGAAGATGAGTGCATCCAAAGATGTCAGTCTAGCAATAAGGAAGAATTTGACAGACATCCCTTGAGTGATTACCACTCACTACTGTTTCACATACAGTGAAAAAGCTACTTCCATATAAAATACATTTTAAAGCCAGATCCAACATAAAATGAAGTGAAAAAGCCACTTACACAAATTAACTGAAAAAGCCAGATCCACATAAAATATATTGAAAAAGCCAGATTCACACAATACACTTCAGTTCCCCCAGGTGTCACTCCAGCCGGCCCCCCCATAGGTCACTCCTGCTAGCACTTTCCTGTGTCACTCCAGCCAGCTTACCCATGTGTCCTTCCTGGCAACACCCTCCTTTGTTACTCCAGTCACCTCCCCCATTGTGTCTCTGCTATCAGAACCCTCCTGTGTCACTCCAGCCCACAGTATACAGTGTGTGTATACAGTATCTGTGTATATGTATGTGTGTGCATGTGTGATTGTACTGTATATGTATAATGTATGTACAGTATGTGTGTGTATGTATATGTGGTATATGTGTGACTGTGCAGCATAATGTGTGTAGGCGTTAGAGATGAGCGCCGGAAATTTTTCGGGTTTTGTGTTTTGGTTTTGGGTTCGGTTCCGCGGCCGTGTTTTGGGTTCGACCGCGTTTTGGCAAAACCTCACCGAATTTTTTTTGTCGGATTCGGGTGTGTTTTGGATTCGGGTGTTTTTTTAAAAAAACACTAAAAAACAGCTTAAATCATAGAATTTGGGGGTCATTTTGATCCCAAAGTATTATTAACCTCAAAAACCATAATTTCCACTCATTTTCAGTCTATTCTGAATACCTCACACCTCACAATATTATTTTTAGTCCTAAAATTTGCACCTAGGTCGCTGGATGACTAAGCTAAGCGACCCTAGTGGCCGACACAAACACCGTGCCCGTCTAGGAGTGGCACTGCAGTGTCACGCAGGATGGCCCTTCCAAAAAACACTCCCCAAACAGCACATGACGCAAAGAAAAAAAGAGGCGCAATGAGGTAGCTGTGTGAGTAAGATCAGCGACCCTAGTGGCCGACACAAACACCGTGCCCATCTAGGAGTGGCACTGCAGTGTCACGCAGGATGGCCCTTCCAAAAAACCCTCCCCAAACAGCACATGACGCAAAGAAAAAAAGAGGCGCAATGAGGTAGCTGTGTGAGTAAGATAAGCGACCCTAGTGGCCGACACAAACACCGGGCCCATCTAGGAGTGGCACTGCAGTGTCACGCAGGATGGCCCTTCCAAAAAACCCTCCCCAAACAGCACATGACGCAAAGAAAAATTAAAGAAAAAAGAGGTGCAAGATGGAATTGTCCTTGGGCCCTCCCACCCACCCTTATGTTGTATAAACAGGACATGCACACTTTAACCAACCCATCATTTCAGTGACAGGGTCTGCCACACGACTGTGACTGAAATGACGGGTTGGTTTGGACCCCCACCAAAAAAGAAGCAATTAATCTCTCCTTGCACAAACTGGCTCTACAGAGGCAAGATGTCCACCTCATCATCATCCTCCGATATATCACCGTGTACATCCCCCTCCTCACAGATTATCAATTCGTCCCCACTGGAATCCACCATCTCAGCTCCCTGTGTACTTTGTGGAGGCAATTGCTGCTGGTCAATGTCTCCACGGAGGAATTGATTATAATTCATTTTAATGAACATCATCTTCTCCACATTTTCTGGATGTAACCTCGTACGCCGATTGCTGACAAGGTGAGCGGCGGCACTAAACACTCTTTCGGAGTACACACTTGTGGGAGGGCAACTTAGGTAGAATAAAGCCAGTTTGTGCAAGGGCCTCCAAATTGCCTCTTTTTCCTGCCAGTATAAGTACGGACTGTCTGACGTGCCTACTTGGATGCGGTCACTCATATAATCCTCCACCATTCTTTCAATGGTGAGAGAATCATATGCAGTGACAGTAGACGACATGTCCGTAATCGTTGTCAGGTCCTTCAGTCCGGACCAGATGTCAGCATCAGCAGTCGCTCCAGACTGCCCTGCATCACCGCCAGCGGGTGGGCTCGGAATTCTGAGCCTTTTCCTCGCACCCCCAGTTGCGGGAGAATGTGAAGGAGGAGATGTTGACAGGTCGCGTTCCGCTTGACTTGACAATTTTCTCACCAGCAGGTCTTTCAACCCCAGCAGACTTGTGTCTGCCGGAAAGAGAGATCCAAGGTAGGCTTTAAATCTAGGATCGAGCACGGTGGCCAAAATGTAGTGCTCTGATTTCAACAGATTGACCACCCGTGAATCCTTGTTAAGCGAATTAAGGGCTCCATCCACAAGTCCCACATGCCTAGCGGAATCGCTCCGTGTTAGCTCCTCCTTCAATGTCTCCAGCTTCTTCTGCAAAAGCCTGATGAGGGGAATGACCTGACTCAGGCTGGCAGTGTCTGAACTGACTTCACGTGTGGCAAGTTCAAAGGGCATCAGAACCTTGCACAACGTTGAAATCATTCTCCACTGCGCTTGAGACAGGTGCATTCCACCTCCTATATCGTGCTCAATTGTATAGGCTTGAATGGCCTTTTGCTGCTCCTCCAACCTCTGAAGCATATAGAGGGTTGAATTCCACCTCGTTACCACTTCTTGCTTCAGATGATGGCAGGGCAGGTTCAGTAGTTTTTGGTGGTGCTCCAGTCTTCTGTACGTGGTGCCTGTACGCCGAAAGTGTCCCGCAATTCTTCTGGCCACCGACAGCATCTCTTGCACGCCCCTGTCGTTTTTTAAAAAATTCTGCACCACCAAATTCAAGGTATGTGCAAAACATGGGACGTGCTGGAATTTGCCCATATTTAATGCACACACAATATTGCTGGCGTTGTCCGATGCCACAAATCCACAGGAGAGTCCAATTGGGGTAAGCCATTCCGCGATGATCTTCCTCAGTTGCCGTAAGAGGTTTTCAGCTGTGTGCGTATTCTGGAAAGCGGTGATACAAAGCGTAGCCTGCCTAGGAAAGAGTTGGCGTTTGCGAGATGCTGCTACTGGTGCCGCCGCTGCTGTTCTTGCGGCGGGAGTCCATACATCTACCCAGTGGGCTGTCACAGTCATATAGTCCTGACCCTGCCCTGCTCCACTTGTCCACATGTCCGTGGTTAAGTGGACATTGGGTACAACTGCATTTTTTAGGACACTGGTGAGTCTTTTTCTGACGTCCGTGTACATTTTCGGTATCGCCTGCCTAGAGAAGTGGAACCTAGATGGTATTTGGTAACGGGGGCACACTGCCTCAATAAATTGTCTAGTTCCCTGTGAACTAACGGCGGATACCGGACGCACGTCTAACACCAACATAGTTGTCAAGGCCTCAGTTATCCGCTTTGCAGCAGGATGACTGCTGTGATATTTCATCTTCCTCGCAAAGGACTGTTGGACAGTCAATTGCTTACTGGAAGTAGTACAAGTGGGCTTACGACTTCCCCTCTGGGATGACCATCGACTCCCAGCAGCAACAACAGCAGCGCCAGCAGCAGTAGGCGTTACACGCAAGGATGCATCGGAGGAATCCCAGGCAGGAGAGGACTCGTCAGAATTGCCAGTGACATGGCCTGCAGGACTATTGGCATTCCTGGGGAAGGAGGAAATTGACACTGAGGGAGTTGGTGGGGTGGTTTGCGTGAGCTTGGTTACAAGAGGAAGGGATTTACTGGTCAGTGGACTGCTTCCGCTGTCGCCCAAAGTTTTTGAACTTGTCACTGACTTATTATGAATGCGCTGCAGGTGACGTATAAGGGAGGATGTTCCGAGGTGGTTAACGTCCTTACCCCTACTTATTACAGCTTGACAAAGGCAACACACGGCTTGACACCTGTTGTCCGCTTTTCTGTTGAAATACCTCCACACTGAAGAGCTGATTTTTTTGGTATTTTCACCAGGCATGTCAACGGCCATATTCCTCCCACGGACAACAGGTGTCTCCCCGGGTGCCTGACTTAAACAAACCACCTCACCATCAGAATCCTCCTGGTCAATTTCCTCCCCAGCGCCAGCAACACCCATATCCTCCTCATCCTGGTGTACTTCAACACTGACATCTTCAATCTGACTATCAGGAACTGGACTGCGGGTGCTCCTTCCAGCACTTGCAGGGGGCGTGCAAATGGTGGAAGGCGCATGCTCTTCACGTCCAGTGTTGGGAAGGTCAGGCATCGCAACCGACACAATTGGACTCTCCTTGTGGATTTGGGATTTCGAAGAACGCACAGTTCTTTGCGGTGCTTTTGCCAGCTTGAGTCTTTTCAGTTTTCTAGCGAGAGGCTGAGTGCTTCCATCCTCATGTGAAGCTGAACCACTAGCCATGAACATAGGCCAGGGCCTCAGCCGTTCCTTGCCACTCCGTGTGGTAAATGGCATATTGGCAAGTTTACGCTTCTCCTCCGACAATTTTATTTTAGGTTTTGGAGTCCTTTTTTTTACTGATATTTGGTGTTTTGGATTTGACATGCTCTGTACTATGACATTGGGCATCGGCCTTGGCAGACGACGTTGCTGGCATTTCATCGTCACGGCCATGACTAGTGGCAGCAGCTTCAGCACGAGGTGGAAGTGGATCTTGATCTTTCCCTAATTTTGGAACCTCAACATTTTTGTTCTCCATATTTTAATAGGCACAACTAAAAGGCACCTCAGGTAAACAATGGAGATGGATGGATACTAGTATACTTATGGATGGACTGCCGAGTGCCGACACAGAGGTAGCTACAGCCGTGGACTAACGTACTGTGTCTGCTGCTAATATAGACTGGATGATTGATAATGAGATGAAATCAATATATATATGTATGTATATATAATATCACTAGTACTGCAGCCGGACAGGTAGATAATATATTTATTAGGTAATGATGACTGATGACGGACCTGCTGGACACTGTCAGCTCAGCAGCACCGCAGACTGCTACAGTAAGCTACTATACTCTATAGTAGTATGTACAAAGAAGAAAGAAAAAAAAAAACCACGGGTAGGTGGTATACAATTATGGATGGACTGCCGAGTGCCGACACAGAGGTAGCTACAGCCGTGGACTAACGTACTGTGTCTGCTGCTAATATAGACTGGATGATTGATAATGAGATGAAATCAATATATATATGTATGTATATATAATATCACTAGTACTGCAGCCGGACAGGTAGATAATATATTTATTAGGTAATGATGACTGATGACGGACCTGCTGGACACTGTCAGCTCAGCAGCACCGCAGACTGCTACAGTAAGCTACTATACTCTATAGTAGTATGTACAAAGAAGAAAGAAAAAAAAAAACACGGGTAGGTGGTATACAATTATGGATGGACTGCCGAGTGCCGACACAGAGGTAGCTACAGCCGTGGACTAACGTACTGTGTCTGCTGCTAATATAGACTGGATGATTGATAATGAGATGAAATCAATATATATATGTATGTATATATAATATCACTAGTACTGCAGCCGGACAGGTAGATAATATATTTATTAGGTAATGATGACTGATGACGGACCTGCTGGACACTGTCAGCTCAGCAGCACCGCAGACTGCTACAGTAAGCTACTATACTCTATAGTAGTATGTACAAAAAAGAAAGAAAAAAAAAAACCACGGGTAGGTGGTATACAATTATGGATGGACTGCCGAGTGCCGACACAGAGGTAGCTACAGCCGTGGACTAACGTACTGTGTCTGCTGCTAATATAGACTGGATGATTGATAATGAGATGAAATCAATATATATATGTATGTATATATAATATCACTAGTACTGCAGCCGGACAGGTAGATAATATATTTATTAGGTAATGATGACTGATGACGGACCTGCTGGACACTGTCAGCTCAGCAGCACCGCAGACTGCTACAGTAAGCTACTATACTCTATAGTAGTTTGTACAAAGAAGAAAGAAAAAAAAAAAAACCACGGGTAGGTGGTATACAATTATGGATGGACTGCCGAGTGCCGACACAGAGGTAGCTACAGCCGTGGACTAACGTACTGTGTCTGCTGCTAATATAGACTGGATGATTGATAATGAGATGAAATCAATATATATATGTATGTATATATAATATCACTAGTACTGCAGCCAGACAGGTAGATAATATATTTATTAGGTAATGATGACTGATGACGGACCTGCTGGACACTGTCAGCTCAGCAGCACCGCAGACTGCTACAGTAAGCTACTATACTCTATAGTAGTATGTACAAAGAAGAAAGAAAAAAAAAAACCACGGGTAGGTGGTATACAATTATGGATGGACTGCCGAGTGCCGACACAGAGGTAGCTACAGCCGTGGACTAACGTACTGTGTCTGCTGCTAATATAGACTGGATGATTGATAATGAGATGAAATCAATATATATATGTATGTATATATAATATCACTAGTACTGCAGCCGGACAGGTAGATAATATATTTATTAGGTAATGATGACTGATGACGGACCTGCTGGACACTGTCAGCTCAGCAGCACCGCAGACTGCTACAGTAAGCTACTATACTCTATAGTAGTATGTACAAAGAAGAAAGAAAAAAAAAAACCACGGGTAGGTGGTAGACAATTATGGATGGACTGCCGAGTGCCGACACAGAGGTAGCTACAGCCGTGGACTAACGTACTGTGTCTGCTGCTAATATAGACTGGATGATTGATAATGAGATGAAATCAATATATATATGTATGTATATATAATATCACTAGTACTGCAGCCGGACAGGTAGATAATATATTTATTAGGTAATGATGACTGATGACGGACCTGCTGGACACTGTCAGCTCAGCAGCACCGCAGACTGCTACAGTAAGCTACTATACTATAGTAGTATGTACAAAGAAGAAAGAAAAAAAAAAACCACGGGTAGGTGGTATACAATTATGGATGGACTGCCGAGTGCCGACACAGAGGTAGCTACAGCCGTGGACTAACGTACTGTGTCTGCTGCTAATATAGAGTCTAGACTGGATGATAAATTATTGATAATGAGATGAAATCAATATAATATCACTAGTACTGCAGCCGGACAGGTACTATATATATTTATTATGTAATGACTGATGACGGACCTGCTGGACACTGTCAGGTCAGCACAGCACCGCAGACTGCTACAGTAAGCTACTATAGTAGTATGTATAAAGAAGAATGAAAAAAAAAAACCACGGGTAGGTGGTATACAATATTATATATATATATATATATATTATATACAATTATATATATATATATATATATATATATTAAACTGGTGGTGATTGATTATTAAACTGGTGGTCACTTCAGGACAGGTCACGTTGCAACTTGCAACTAGTACTCCGAGGCCTAAGCAGACAATCACAAAATATATTATTATACTGGTGGTCAGTGTGGTCACAACAATGGCAGTGTGGCACTGACTCTGGCAGCAAAAGTGTGCACTGTACGTTATATGTACTCCTGAGTCCTGCTCTCAGACTCTAACTGCTCCCCACTGTCAGTGTCTCCCCCACAAGTCAGATAATACACTTACAGTCACACTATCTAATCTATAAATATCACTTCAGCAAGTAGTATAGTAGTATACAGTAGTACTCCTCCTAATAATGCTCCCCGAAAATACTGTGTCTCTCTCTTCTCTAAACGGAGAGGACGCCAGCCACGTCCTCTCCCTATGACTCTCAATGCACGTGTGAAAATGGCGGCGACGCGCGGCTCCTTATATAGAATCCGAGTCTCGCGATAGAATCCGAGCCTCGCGAGAATCCGACAGCGTGATGATGACGTTCGGGCGCGTTCGGGTTAGCCGAGCAAGGCGGGAAGATCCGAGCCTGCTCGGACCCGTGTAAAAAACCTGAAGTTCGGGCGGGTTCGGATTCAGAGGAACCGAACCCGCTCATCTCTAGTAGGCGTCACTGCTACAGGGGTCGTTGCGTCTTGTATAAGCATCACTGCTACAGGGAATGTAGAGTGTGCAAGCGTCACTGGTACAGGAGGCATTACGTGTGTAAGCATCACTGCTACAGGGGGTTATACGTGTGCAAGCGTCACTGGTACAGGACGCATTACGTGTGTAAGCATCACTGGTACAGGGGGCGTTACTTGTGTAAGCGGCACTGGTACAGGGGGAGTTACGTGTGCAAGTGTCATTAGTACAGGAGGCGTTATGTGTGTAAGCATCACTGGTACAGGGGGCATTACGTGTGTAAGCATCACTGGTACAGGGTGCGTTACGTGTGTAAGTGTCACTGCGTCTTCTATAAGCGTAACTGGTACAGGGGGCGTTACGTGTAAGCATCACTACTGCAGGGGGCGTTATGTATAAAAGCATTATGTGCGCTGTACCTTTGTAAAGTATGGAAGGGGCACAAATTTATAGTTTGCAGGGGGCGCTGAACACCCTAGCACCAGCCCTGATTGAGATATTCTGACCCAACCCTATGAGTAGACTTTTTGGCATCAGAGGGGATCTGCCAGTCATCTATATAAGGAGAGCAGGTCTCAATAGAGGACAGTCTTTTGTGGTGGATCCTGAGAACCAGATACTAGCAGGAAACCCCCTGGACTAGGCATCACTCTGCCACCAGAGGACACCCAACCAGGACAGGGTCAGTGTGAGCCAGTACCCCAGGCTAGTGGATACAGGACTGACTGGCAATTAGTAGTGGTAAGGATGCAGATTATTGATATTGCTATTTTTGGATGCTGACTGCAAGAGGCTGCTGGAGGATATGTGCTACCAATTACCCTGCACCATGCGAACATCTTATGGTGTTGTGTTTTCATAATAAATGTCATGACTCGACGCCATGCCTGGGTGTACTTTTTTGCCAGCCTGTTCCTGCTTTCAGTATGTAAGTCCAAGATGCCGGATATAACTGAGTTTTACCCTCTACGGCCCACTGCCTGCATGCTCAGTGGAGTTGTGTATCCCCTACTATTGTGGACATTAACAGGACAATATATGGTTAAATGCTGAACCTGTCATCTACTATATGTATTTAGGTAATTGTCCCTCTTGTTATATGGTTGTGCCTGTCAGGAAATATCTTTCTAGCCCTGATTTATTCCCCACAAAATGCCTATGACATGTATATATGTGATTGTATTGCACTAATGGGTGTAAGGCAGAGGTTCCCAAACTGTGTGCCGTGGCTCCCCGGGGTGCCTCGGGACACTTGCAGTGGGTTGGTGGTCCAGGACCAATTCAAATTATTCATGGTCAATATAATAAGCAAAACCAGTGCTGGTGGCTGCCAGTCATAATATATGTGGCCAAACAGAAGCAAATCTTGTCCCTCACCACACAACTGACCCTAATGATGACATAAAAATGCGATCTACCTAATGTAATATTTCTTTCTAAATTTCTCAATAAGAAATTTTTGGCCTAGGGGTGACGTGAAAAAAATTCTGATATTCTAGGGCGCCGTGATTCAAAAAAGTTGGGAAACCACTGGTGTAAGGGCTTGATGTCAAGTGTGTGCCCAGCCAGGTAAACTGTCTAGGACATCTGGCTGTGTGATGTAGAATGAGTCCAAGCTGACACCCCACACAGTCCCCCCTCTCTATACTCCCAAAGCCCTGATCAGGTCAATGACTCTGGCATCACACATGACTACAATGGGTTCTTATCACTTTACTTAGATATCTTTTATTCTGGATGGCCTTTCAGCAGACGACCTGGCACCATCCCCACAGGGGGTCCACTGGTGTCACTGGACACATTTAAATATTGGGATTGAAAATCCAACCAATCCCAGAGGCAGAGTTGTCCCCTAACTCCACAAGCATCAGAGGTTATAAAAGGTCACGTGGAAGGGCTTTTGAAGTGAGTTAAGTGAAGCTTCTGCCTTGTGAGGAGGTTTGGAACGAGGCTGTTGCCAGAAGTCGGGAGATCCTGTTAGCCCGTTTGTCTGGAGACCTGGCTCTGCAGAGACGGTCCAGTATACACAGATAAACGTTTGCTCTATTGGGAGCTGTCCCAGGCATGTGGCTGGTGTGCCAGCTGAAGCTGGGTGATTAGTCAGCACGCCCTACCTTTGGTTGGTATAGGACCATCAGGCCAGAAGCGGCCGGGATCAGCAAGTCTTGCAGCAGATCGCTCAGCGGAACCTAATAGCTTTGCAAAGGATCATGCTCAAGTGCCCTGAGAGATAACTATTGACTGCTTTGGTGGGTGGAGGATCCCTTTTGTGTGGTTCTTTCTCTTATATAATCTTAACTGTAATTGTTATTAATGCTACCTGTATATATTGTACAGATTGTGGTTACGGTTTTTATATTGTATGTTTAGTGTGTATTAAGTAAAGGTGCTCTCATACCTTGCCATTGCGTGCTTACTGCTGTGATCCCAGAGTCCGGGGGCGTGGACTCGTGGCACGCCCCCATTTCCATGGAGACCGGTGGGGGCGGCTGAAGCAGAGAGCTGGAGGCTGCACTGCGCGCAGCCTTCCCGGCTCTCTGAGGGACCGGATCGGCCCACCTGCCCATCAACCCTTCTAGCATGTGCCAGATGGCCAGTCCGGCCCTGTCTGGCACTGTGGGACAATGTGTATCTGGCACTGTGTGCACTGTGTTAAAAGGGGACTCTGCCTTCGTACTGTGTAAAAAGGGGACTCTGCCTGCGTGCTGTGTAAAAAGGGGACTATGCCTGTGTACTGTGTAAAAAGGGGACTCTGCCTGTGTACTGTGTAAAAAAAGGGGACTCTGCCTGTGTACTGTTTAAAAAGGGGACTCTACCTGTGTACTGTGTAAAAAAGGGACTCTGCCTGCGCACTGTTTAAAAAGGGGACTCTGCCTGCGTACTGTTTAAAAAGGGGACTCTGCCTGCGTACTGTGTAAAAAGGGGACTCTACTGCTGTAATGGGCAAAATTAAATGAAGGTGTGCTGAGAGACGACACAAGGGGTAGGTGATAGTGTGCTGAGAGGCGACACAGGGGGTAGGTGATAGTCATGTTGGCACTCCCCATTTTCAGTGGCCATGCCCCTTCTGGTATGTGGCCAAGCCCCTTCTGGTGCATGGCCATGCCCATTTTTGGGCACACATAGTTGATTTTATGTTGTTTTTTGTTTTGTTTTTTTGGGGGCCACTTTTCATCTTACCTTGGGCTCCGAAAACCCTAGTTACGCCTCTGCCCATCAGCCCAAATTGCCCCTACATACTGGGGTGAGTTTAATGTAGGACGGAATAACAATGGGCCTAATTCAGACCTGATCGCACATCTTCAGATTTGCATAGGTTTGCAATCGGATAGTCGCTGCCCAGCAAGAGTGAAAATCTGTTCCGTGCAAGTCTGTGTACGCCATGCGTAAAAGCTTTGCACACCGGGCAGCTGCAAATCCGTTCGCATCTCACTCACCATCAAATGATTTTTCCAGTCTGTGCAGTCTGTGCAAGCCCAGGACTTACTCCTACAGTGTGAAAAAAACAGGCTGACCCGGCCGGAGCTGATGCCACATACCCTCCCTGAAAAAGCTTGGGAATGCCTGCGTTTTTCCTGACACTCCCGGAAAATGGCCAGTTACCACCCCCAAACGCCGGTTTCCTGTCAATCTGCGTACGCCTAGCAATAAAAAAAAATGCAGGATTTTTTTGCATTTTGGCCTCGCGACTGTGCATTACGATACATACGCATGCGCAGTCATTTGATAATCGGCCGCTGTGCGATTTTGCATAACAGCGATCAGGTCTGAATTAGGCCCCATGTTCTGTACTTCAGTAACATGACACAGGATGCTAGCGAGTGACGCTTGGTTGGAAGTGCAGCACATCAAACCAAGCGTCCGTCACATGCAACTGCAGAAGAATGCAGTGCAGTCCTGGGTACACACTGCACGATGTAAGCGATATCTCGCACCAAAAACTGCATTTTGGTGCAACATTGCTCCAGTGTTTATCCAGCTTTAGTGAGAATTTACAATCTATAGTCTATGTGAATGTGCGTGACTGACTGTGGGAGTAAAGGTCAAATAGGTCAGTACAGATCAGTGTTTTTCAAACAATGTTCCGCGGCACACTGGTGTGCCGCCAGTGGTTGTCATATATGCCACCGCTGCCGCCAGAGATCCCTGTTGTCCAGTGACGGTTGCTGTCGTCTTCACTATACAGTGACAGCAGTGACCCCTATGACGTGGCGTGACTCATAGTTCACGTACATCATTGCCACCCCACCCGTGCTGCTCTGCTCCTCATTGGAAAAGAAGAACAAGTTTGGGCCAGTGTTTTTATTACTATGGCAGTGTGTGCAGTGCCATTTACTATGGGGGATCAGTGGGTGTGTGGTGGCATTACTATGGGGGTCAGTGTGTGTGGTGGCATTACTATGGGGCACAGTGTGTGTGGTGGCATTACTATGGGGGTTGGTGTGTGTGGTGGCATTTCTATCGGCAGAGCCGGCCCTAACCAATATGATGCCCTAGGCAAGATTTTGGCTGGTGCCCCCTATCACCACCACTAGTTCCACCTCTGACCCTGCACCCCTTTCCCAGCACTATCACCCCTCACCCATAGCAGTCCTTATTTTGGTGTTCCTAACCCCTGTATTTTAAATAGGAACAGTGTGCACATTCGGCGCACAGCCCAAAAAGGGGTGTGTTTTTGCTGGCAAGAGGCATGGCCGCATAATAGTACCCCCAATTCCAATTAAACCACACAGTAGTGCAACTTTATTCACATTTTATCATGTGTTAGTGAACCTAATTCTTGTAACATCACACAGTAGTACCACTATACCTTATATACATTACTCCTCACAGTAGTGCCCCTTATTCACATTACATCACACTGAATTACTCCTTATTCACATGACACCACACCATATTGCTCTTTATTTTACATTAGACAATACAGTAGTGCCCTTTCTTTTTTTTTAAATATATATTTATTGATTTTCCAATATTCTTACAAAAGATAAGTATAGCAATGTGAACATACAAGGGACGGGTACTACAGTGCACCTAGCAACATATGCATCAAAAAGTATATATGATGGTACACATAATAGTCCACGCCAACTGTCTCCCATCCCATACATAAAACACACTACAAAATTAAAGAGAAAATCCCAAAAACAAGGAACACCGATCAAAGAAAATAAAAAAGGAAAAAGAGAGAAATTGAAAAGGAAATGACACTTACAAAGGGAAAAAGGGAAGGGAAGGAAGAAAAAGAAGGGGGGGGGGTCTCCTCCTTTAACCATATTAATACTGTGAAAAATGAATGTCTGCATGCTCAAAAGGGAACCATATTATCCCGATTTTAGCTGCTTAGCCGAAGTGTGGGAAACCCCATGATTCCAGTTACATGTAAGCTTCCCTATATGTATGCTCAGTTATCTGTAAGGCATTGACTACCTTACTTTTCTGTATATATGAAATTTGACAATAAATGAGGCAATTTGACTATCTGCTATTTATCTGCTATTGGTCCACCTATATACATGTTTCAGTAAGTTGTCGGTAATGATACCAGTCAGTGTTTTCAAAAATCTGAAGAATCTTATGTCTAGTATTATCAGGCAAGGACTCTATGTACGGTCCCCATTTACGATAAAATCTCACCACTCCCATCTCGATATCTGGCACAGTAGAAAATCTGTCAAAATATAGTGTTTTTAGAAGCATATTATGTACTGTCTCGAGTCTGGGCCCGGACTTCGAGATCCATAACTGCAAAATCAATTTTTGAGCTGTCGTCACCAGTAAAATCAAAAACGGTCGAAGATCAAATTTAGTTTTCCCGAAATCCCAGTCTCGGAAGTCAGCAAATAGTATAGCTTTTGGGTCCATAGTAGCTGTACACGAAAATGTTTTAGAAACATATTGTACTATCTTATTCCAGAACTTCTTAATGCACCCGCATGACCACAGATTATGTAGGAGTGTCGCTGAAGCAGCCCCACACTTCAAACATTGTCCCGTTTCACTCTGCACATAGTGTTTTCTCTGTGCCTGTGATATGTAGGCTCTGTGTATTATTTTGAAATGTGTCTCTTGTAACGAAACGGAGTGGAGAGACTTCATCACAAAAACTGTGTTTTTGAACAATTGTTCACCAACTATATTCATATCTAGATCCATTTGCCAGGGAGCACATATTTTTGACCAAACACTGGGAGTAGAGCTCCGAAGTAGATCATCGTACAGATATCTGTTCCTGTAGGGAACTGTTTTAATTAAATTTAAGAGTGTCATCTGTGGGTCTGAAGACAACAGGAGAAGACCTGCCTCATATACAGACAATGCATAATGCTTGACTTGAAGATATGGTAGTAAATACTGATCTGATATACCGTACGTATCTTTAAAGGTTAGATAGGACATCAACCCACCACCAGGGTCAAATACATCAGTCGTAAGCCTTAACCCCTTAGCTCTCAACCGTACAAAAGCCATGGAATCCAACCCCGGTGTGAATTGAGGGTTGCCCCATAATGGTATTAAACGGGAGATACGGGGGTCTCTGCCTAAAATTCTATTTATTGCCCACCATGTGTGATGAGTATCTCTAAAAAAGATATTATTACGAACATGTTGCGGCAGAGACTGCTGCGGTATGTGAAGTAGTGCCCCCGGTGAATATGGGGAGCTAAACGAGCAATCTAATGTATAAACTGAGAACATCTCCCTTTCCAACAACCAGTCCGATATGTTACGAAAAAATATGGAATGGGAAAATTTACTTAAGTCTGGAAGACCCAAACCTCCCTGTGCTCTAGATAACTGCAATTTAGCCCGGGCAATCCTAGGACGTTTGGATCTCCAGAGAAAAGCGCTAAAGCTGTCATACAGCTGCTTTATATCTGGGTCAGACAGTCGAATGGACAACATTTGCATGGTGTACATAATTTTAGGGAAGATAACTGACTTGAGTACGGCTGTTCTACCCATCAGGGATAGAGTTAGAGATTGCCGGGAATCTAGTAATTTAAGCACAGTGGAAATTAAAGGCTTAAAGTTCAAAGAATAAAGTCTAGACAGCTGTTTCGGAATATGCACCCCTAAATATTTAAAATGTGATTTAACAACTTTAATGTCCCCTGTCACTTTCAAGGATTTTTCCGTGGGGCCTAGTAACATTATTTCAGATTTATTGGTGTTAATTTTATAGCCTGAAATGATCCCGAACTGTGCAATGGCGTCCATTATTATCGGTAGGGAGTAGTGTGGATTAGACATAAATAATATCATGTCATCCGCAAACAATGCCAGACGAAAGTCTGTAGGTCCAATTAAGATGCCCTGGTATAAAGGCGATTCCCTCAGGGCTATAGCCAGTGGTTCCAGGGCCACTGCGAACAACAACGGGGAGAGCGGGCATTCCTGCCTCTTTCCCTTTTAGATAAGAAATGAGTCAGATACAGTAGTGCCCTTTCTATACATTATGCCACACAGTAGAGCACTGTATACACATAATGCCACACATTAGTAATGCATTTATACACATAATACCACACAGTAATGCCCCTTTCACATATGAAACAAAACACATTATTAATGTCCTTATAAACATAATGCGCCTTACACATTATGACAACCTTTATTAATGCCCTTATACACATAATGTCCCTTACACATATGCCTCACATTATTAATGCACTTATACACAAAATAACACACAGTGCCCCTTACATATTTGCTGCACATTATTAATGCCCCTTACACATATGCCAAACACTACTGCACAACCAACCCACTCACACACAGCACTCACACAGCCGCTAACACTGTGACCTCTGCCTCTGCTTGAATACAGATGTGTCCTCATAAATCTTGCTTCAATGCTAACATCGGGCACCTTTTTTTATGAAAATGCATCATATTTGCATTGCTATGTGGCTAGGATGCACAATCAGCTTCTGCTGATTAAAGTGATATGCAGCATGCCTATATACTGTGTGAGACTGTGGCTGTATTTGCATGTGAAATGCTACACACAGAATATAGGCATGCCACATATCATTTTAATCAGAAGAAGCTGCTGATGCCCCTAGGCATACTAAATGCCACAGGAATTTGCCTAGTTTACCTATGCCTAGGGCCGACTCTGTCTATGGGGTTCAGTGTGTGGTGGGGGACAGTGTGGAGAAATTACTATGGAGGGCAATGTGTGCAATTACAATTGGGGACAATGTGTGGTGGCATTACTATGGGGGGGGGGCAATGTGTGCAATTACTATGGGGGACAGTGTGATGGCATTACTATGGGGGGCAATGGGTAGAATTACTGTGGGGGCTAGTACATTATTTTAATTACTGTTGGGGACAATGTGTGTGTGTGTGTTTTCCCCTTGGGGACCAATATTTGTTTGTTTTATTTCCCTGTGTGTGTTTCTATTTCTGTGGGGTACTGATGATGTGCCTTGGCAATTTTCAAATGATCTCGGTGTGCCGCAAACTGAAAAAGGTTGAAAATCACTGGTATAGATATTATCCCTCAACGCAATCTCTTTTGTTCCTTAGAAATAAACAGAAAATAACTGCAAGGGGAACATCACACATTTTCACCTGCAGGTACAGAATATAGTAATTAAAATTAATTTACATCTACTGGAGAAGGCAGCCACTTACATATAATGGAAAAACTATTTGCAAACTGGTGGACCATTATGCAATAGGTAGCACCTATCAGGGGTTAAAGTGTGTGTGTGGGGGGAAGCGAGGTGATACTGAGTTCCACCACCTGTAATTGTAGGTGGAACTTAGTTCCACCTCCTCAAAGGTCTTGCACAGTAATTCCATATCGTGTATAAACAGTGCCACTGTGTATCATGACGTGAATAAAGGGCACTACTGAGTGACGTAATGGCCCTCATTCCGAGTTGATTGCTTGCTGCCGTTTTTCGCAGCGCAATGATCAGGTTACTACTGCACATGCGTATGCACCGCAATGCGCATGCGCGTCGTAAAGTTACAGACGGCATCGTTGCTGTGCAATGCTTCTAGTGACGAATCCATTTGCACAACCGATCGCAAGGAGATTGACAGGAAGAAGGCGTTTATGGGTGTCAACTGACAGTTTTCTGGGAGTGGTAGGGAAAATGCAGACGTGTCCATGCGTTTGTAGGGCGGGTGTGTGACGTCAATTCCGGTCCTGGACAGGCTGAAGTGATCGCAGCGGCTGAGTAAGTTCACACCTACTCAGAAACTGCAAAAAACTTTTTCGTCCCGCTCGGCTGCACATGCGATCGCACACTTGCAAAGCGAAAATACACTCCCCCGTGGGCGGCGACTATACGTTTGCACAGCTGCTAAAAGTAGCTAGCGAGCGAACAAGTCGGAATGACACCCAAAGTGCTTGGAGATTAAGTACCAGCCAATCAGAAACTACCTGGCATGTCACAGGCTGCTTTTGAAAAATGTCAGTTAGGAGCTGGTTGGCTGGTACCTTATATCCATGCACTTTATCTCCATCCAAGGCTGAGTAAATAGACCCCTTAGTAAGCATCAACAAATTGTTTTGATACCCCAGGAGTGCAGCAGAATCACAAAGTCACAGAATGTAGTAGTGAACACAAATACTGTTTATTAGCGGTTGAATAATGGCAGGGGGGTGCAGACAAACATGAAATGCAGGTTACTGTAACTTTGCTATAGTAATAACAGAAGCTGAGTCCAGAAACAATAGCAGGATGATACTGAGGTGAACGGCAGAAATAACAGTGGGCCTAATGCAGACCTGATCGCAGCAGCAAATTTGTTCTCTACTGGGCAAAACCATGGGGGTCATTCCGAGTTGATCGTAGCTGTCACACTGACATGCACTGGGCAAGTCCGCCCCGCATGTCAGTGCCCTCCCCCTCCCTGCAGAAGTGCAAAGGCATCGCACAGCGGCGATGCCTTTGCACTTCAAGAGTAACTCCCGACCAGTGCAGCTTTAGCGTGCTGGCCGGGAGCTACTCGTCGCTCCCCGGCCCGCAGCGGCTGCGTGCGATGTCACGCAGCTGCCGCGGCCCGCCCCCCCCAATGGTCCGGACACGCCTTTGTTGGCTGGACCGCGCCCCCTAAATGGCGGCTTAACGCTGCCGTCCAGCCCCCTCCCGCCCAGCGGCCGCCTCTGCCTTAGAGGCGATCGCTAGGCAACGACAGCTGGCATGCGCAGTTCCGACCCGATCGCTGCGCTGCGAGAAACTGCAGCGAGCGATCGGGTCAGAATGACCCCCCCCCATATGCACTGCGGGGGACACACAGATATAACATGTGCAGAGAGAGTTAGATTTGGGTTGGGTGTGTTCAAATTGAAATCTAAATTGCAGTGTAAAAATAAAGCCGGCAGTATTTACTCTGCACAGAAACAATATAACCAACCCAAATCATACTTGCTTACCTGACCCTCTCCATGAGGGAGAAAATGCTCTGTTCCTGGACTTTCCTGGTAATGTATGATTGCCATCACCTGTGGTGAGCTAGTTAATTGATAAGAAAGCTCTTTCACCACAGGTGATGGCAATCATACATTACCAGGAAAGTCCAGGAACAGAGCATTTTCTCCCTCATGGAGAGGGTCAGGTAGGCAAGTATGACCCAAATCTAACTCTCTCTGCACATGTTATATCTGAAAGTAGGCAACCCTGGCTTTTGCTTGACTGATACAGTGTGGCTGACGTGTACATAAGCCCAGAAACATCCAAATGCAGGGAATACAGAATTGCAGGAGTACCTTAGCTGAGCACAAAAGGAAACTTGCAGGAACAGGCACGGGAATCCAAAACTCTTGTAGACAGAAAGATCAGAATGATTGGACAGGCTGGTGATGGGCAAGACTATATAGCAGTGAGGTAGGCGATTAAACAGGGCAGACAGATTCATTCCTACATGTGAGGAGAAAGAGAAAATGTCCAAACAAAATAGCAGCACCTCTGGTATCACAAAGGCACTGTACTGCAGTTGAGATAAACAATAAGGACAGAGTCCTAACATAGCCCCCCCCCCCCCCCCCCTCCTTTAAGGAGCGGAATTCAGATGCTCCATAAAGTCTCTAATTTTAGGCTTCTCTTTTCATTTGTTGGGGATACGCAAAACTTTTTTAGGGCCACGGCATTGAAGGCAACAAGATCTTGCAGCATGGGATCCTTGGAGTCCATGATGGAATATGCCTACTTTAGTGCCTCGCCTCTAAACGACAAATTTATGGTTATTGTATGTCCTGCTGTCTGATGTCAGAAGAAGTTGGAAATTGACTCACACATTGATGCATCAATGCCACATAATAAATAATGTCTCCATCATTGCTGGTCTTTGCAATGATTATCATCAGTAGCTGGTGGCACCTCAGGCAGAGAAGACATCTGTGGAACCTCAGAGAAGAGCAGACATCTGTGGCACCTCAGAGAAGAGCAAACATCTGTGGCACCTCAGAGAAGAGCAGATATCTGTGGAACCTCAGAGAAGAGCAGACATCTGTGGCACCTCAGAGAAGAGCAGACATCAGTGGCACTTCAGGTGGTGCACACATCAGTGGCACTTCAGGCGGAGCAGTCATTGGTGGCACCTCAGGTAAGGCAATAGGGTCTTCAGGCCCGGAAGCCAGGGCAATAGGGTCCTCAGGCCAAGAAGCCAAGGCAATAGAGTCCACATGCCCAGAGGCCAAGACAAGAGAGTCTGTAGGCCCAGAGGCCTATGAAATAGGGTCCTCAGGCCTAGAGGCCAGAACAATTGAGTCCTCAGGCCCAAAGACCAGGGCATTAGAGTCATCAGGGCAATAGAGTCTGGGCAATACTGTGAGATAGCTGACAGGATAACACCTTCAAAGGAACTGGCAGGACTTTTGAAGTCCCCTCCTGGGGCAGGATATTTGGCAGGATATTCAAAGCCCCCTCCTGGGACAGGATAATTGGCAGGATTCTCGAAGCCCTCTACTGGGGCAGGATACTTAGCAGGATACTCAAAGTCCATCCTGGGACAGAATACCAGGCAGTAAACTTGAGGCCCCCTCCTGGGGCAGAATACTTGGCAGGATACTCAAAGCCCCCTCTTGGAGCAGGATATTCAAAGCCTTCTCCTGGGGCAGGATGCTCAGCAGGATACTCAAAGCCCCTGCATGAAGCAGAATACCTGGCAGGATACTCAAAGCCCTCCCTTCTGGGGCAGGATACTCAGCAGGATACTCAAAGCCTTCTCCCGGGGCAGGATACTTGACAGGATACTCAAAGCTGCATGGATTAGAATGGTGCCCCCTTTGGAGCCCAGCACTTATTTTTTTTTTTTACATTTTATTAATTTTCTTCATTGGCAGCTGTCACTAGTGGGTGCCCCCAATGGAGAAATTCAATTATTCAAATGCTGCTCTATTCAGGGGGACACATTTCTGAGGTGGCGAACAGAAATGTGCAATATTGTGACTGGACATAAATATGTTGCTATATTAAACGCAAGCACATCTATAAAATCATGAATTACACAGGTTCTGTGGCTGCTTAAAACCAGGTGAAATGCAGGCTTGTAGTCATCCAGCCACAGAACCTGTGTAATTCATGAGTGTCCCAGGTTATAGGCATAATATGAAATAGAGAAACTCTTTTTTAACCTTTATTATTAATCTCTTGGTTCTGATTCCAATTCCATGGGATAATAAAATTCCACAGTAAAGTAAAAGTAAAAGATCATAACGTTATCTATTGATGTAATCTTAACCTTTATTCTAATCCACAAATAATATTAGTAAAAACAAAGCAGTAAAGTCTAAACAACAGACAGCACTTTTTCAAAGGTATAACACTGGATTAGTAGATCTATTTATTAAATCATGAAATCGAGACCTTTAAATCTTCCCCAAATCCTCCAAGAATTGTGTTTTCGGTACTTTTCGTCAGTTAAGCTCTTAATTGTCCTATTTCATTTTCTATTTTTGTCTTTAGGTGTCTATTTAACCCAGTGCCGTAACTAGGTATTTTAGCGCTGTGTGCAAGAAACGACAGTGGTGCCCCCCCCCCCCCCCCATGTAAGATAGGGGCAGTGCGCGCCGCAGTCTCGCGAAAAATTTATAGGGGCGTGGCTTCACGGGGAAGGGGCGTGACCACAAAATAATAGCAATTCATACTACGGTGCACAGTAGTCTACATTATTCAAATTACGCTGCACAGTAGCGCCACTGCACCAGCTAGAGCCCCTTTTATATATTACAGCAGACAGCGTCCCCCTTTTTACACATTACAGCAGACAGTCCCCCTCTTTACACATTGCAGCAGCCAGGCCCCCTTTTTACACATTGCGGCAGCCAGTCCCCCTTTTTACACATTGCGGCAGCCAAGCCCAATCTTTACACATTGCTGCAGCCAGTACCCTTTTTCACAAATTGCGGCAGCCAGTCCCCCTTTTTACACATTGCGGCAGCCAGGCCCCCTTTTTACACATTGCGGCAGCCAGGCCTCCTTTTTACACATTGCGGCAGCCAGGCCCCCTTTTTACACATTGCGGCAGCCAGGCCCCCTTTTTACACATTGCGGCAGCCAGGCTCCCTTTTTACACATTGCGGCAGCCAGTCCCCCTTTTTACACATTGCGGCAGCCAGGCCCCCTTTTTACACATTGCGGCAGCCAGTCCCCCTTTTTACACATTGCGGCAGCCAGGCCCCCTTTTTACACATTGCGGCAGCCAGTCCCCCTTTTTACACATTGCGGCAGCCAGTCCCCCTTTTTACACATTGCGGCAGCCAGGCCCCCTTTTTACACATTGCGGCAGCCAGTCTCCCTTTTTACACATTGCGGCAGCCAGGACCCCTTTTTACACATTGCGGCAGCCAGTCCCCCTTTTTACACATTGCGGCAGCCAGTCCCCCTTTTTACACATTGCGGCAGCCAGGCCCCCTTTTTACACATTGCGGCAGCCAGGCCCCCTTTTTACACATTGCGGCAGCCAGTCCCCCTTTTTACACATTGAGGCAGCCAGGCCCCCTTTTTACACATTGCGGCAGCCAGGCCCCCTTTTTACACATTGCGGCAGCCAGGCCCCCTTTTTACAGCGAGTCCCCCTTTTTACACATTGCGGCAGCCATCCCCCTTTTTACACATTGCGGCAGACGGTGACCCCCTGAGAGAGAGAGAGAGAAAGAGAGATATACTTTCCATCTCCCTGCTGGCGGTAAGGCTCCTCGTGCAGCTCCCTCGGTGCAGGCAGTGAGGTGAGAAGGAGGAGGAGGGAGGGGGAGCAGGGAGCCGCAGCAGCGCTATGTCATTGGTAGTAAGCGCCGCTGCAGCATCCCCCTCTCCTTCCGTATTGGCTGCCCGGCGCTGCTGTGGATGCTGGGATGAAGGGGGATGCTGCAGCGGCGCTTACTACCAATGACATAGCGCTGCTGCGGCTCCCTGCTCCCCCTCCCTCCTCCTCCTTCTCCGCTGCCCGGCGCTGGTCCTCTTCTCCCTCCACAGCGCGGCGCACACAGCACACAGCAGAGGCGGCATGTAATGAGTCAATTTGACTCATTACATGCCGCTGGCCGTGCGCCCTCAGGGCAACTGCGCTGTGTGCCAAGCCCACTTGGCACACACGTAGTTACGGCCCTGATTTAACCACTTAACGGATGATTTTTCCTCAAAAACTGCTCAGAACTTGATGGGGTTTTTTTTATGAGTGAACTAGGTGATGAACTTGAATTTAACCCTTTCCAAAATGATTTTAGTTTAAAAAAAGAAAAACATATTTTTTATTTTTTCATTTTATTAAAATATCCACCCCCCCAAAAAAATTGATCAGGTACATTGTGACCATCGGTACATCGGTAACATTGCGACTTTAGTTTTTAGAGCCCGGACAGCTGTCAGGTACACAGGGGGGGTCTGGGCGTGGCTTGGGGGTGATGATTTACACTTTCCAGCGGCTGCTATTGTCTGCAGCTGCTGGGGATGGGGGATCCTTCTGGTCCCTTTCTTAGCAGCAGCGGAGGGAAGTTTTCCTTTCCTGCCGCTGCTAACACAGTTTATCTGACTGGTCACACCCTGTGCGACCAGGTCAGATAAAGCAATTGCAAGCATGGTCGTATCTGATGCGACCATGTCAGGCAAGTGGTTAAACCATAAAAACTACAGCTATAGTACTAAATGCAGGCATGTCCAAACTGCGGCCCTCCAGCTGTTGAGAAACGACACATCCCAGCATGCCCTGACACAGCATTAGCATTCTCTGACAGAAAAACTGTGTCAAGGCATGCTGGGATATGTAGTTTCACAACAGCTGGAGAGCCGCAGTTTGGACATGCCTAACTAAAAGCATACCTCCCAACATGACCCTCTCCAGGAGGGACACAATGCTCTGCTTCTGGACTTTTCTCTTAATTTATGATTGCCAGAACCTGTGTTGAACAGGTTAATGGATAAGAAAAGTGTTCCAGCACAGGTGATGGCAATCATACATTAAAAGGGAAGTCCAGGAGCAGATCATTCTGTCCCTCCTGGAGAGGGTCGTGTTGGGAGGTATGCTAAAAGCAATGTACAAACAGGGACTGATTCTGATGGGTACATTTACTAAAAATTCTAAAACAGAGAATTGGTGATGTTGCCCATAGCAACCAATCAGATGCTGTTTATAATTTCTAATTTCAGAAAATGATGGACAGTATCTGATTGGTTGCTATGCGGATGCGGATTCCTGGCAGGGAAGCGCAGCTCCCCAACAAAAGGTGGTGGGGGGGGAACAGTATTATGAGTATAAATACCTTATTAGGGGTACTTAGCCTGCGCCCAGCTGACATTATTATTGGCTAAAGGGGCACTGTGTGGCTGGCTTCCTCATAACTCTGTGTCTCCCTGGAGGGATCTGTGGGTTAGTTGTGGGAGGTGTTCCTGTACAGCAGGTTGTTACTATTCCCCTGGGGGATCATATTACACTGTACTTAGAACACATTTTCAGGTTGTGGGTCCGACCCTGCATGGTTGGATTCCAAAAAGGGGGATGATTAGTGATAATGAATTATCCCTTAAAGAGACGCATCATTTAAGTATGTGGAGGACCTGATGAATAGAGATTCAGCTCCAACGCTAGCACCTCAAACCCCTACCATTGGTCCCCAAACATGTACACTGGTCGACACTGATAGCGATGCCTCAGATGCAGGGGATGGTGTGGATATAGGGGGGGGGGGGGGGGGGGGGTACGGATGGGTGATGCAGCTCTGACTCAGGGGGTGCAATCTCTGACAGAAGCTATTAGAGATGTATTGCAGATTCCTATTAGGTGACAGTAGACAAGGAGGGATCTTGTTTAATGAAATAAAAGAATTCCTCAGCTACTTGTCCTGCATCAAAAGAGAACAATTCTCTGTTGAAGTCACTTGGTAATTCCAGTGACAATAATTTCAGATCCATAAGGAGGTTGCTCATTTCCTCCCTTTCCCTCAGGATAGGAAGAAGTGAGGAAACCCACCAATCGTAGACGCATCTGTGTCTAGATTGTCACGTAAAATTATCTTACCTGTCCCAGGCGCAGCCTCCTCAAAGAACTCGGCTGTCCGCAAAATTGAGACTTGTCGCAAATCCCTGTACACAGCTGCGGGGGTGGCCCAGAGACCCACTATAGATCTCTCGGGCCATTGAAAAATGGTCAGGTAATCTAATTGTCGGGTTAGATTACCTATCAGGGGGTAGATCATTTTACTCCTACATCATATACAGGATTCTGCTAGCCTTACGGTGGAGGCCATACTGAAAATTGGTTTACTCAATGCACGCACCACTGCTATGGCAGTGTCAGCACGCAGGGGCTTGTGGCTACACCAGTGGACTGCGGATGCGGATTCCAGGAAAGGCGTGGTATGCCTACCTTTCCCAGGTAAAGCCCTCTTTGGAGGTGAACTGGATACGTGGATATCCAAGGCTACGGCGGGTAAGTCTACATACCTTCCTTCCGCAGCAACCCCAGCTAGAAAAACCTACTCTGCTCCAACTCTGCAGTCCTTTCGGACGGCAAATTTTAAAGGCAAATCAAAAAGTTCTTCTACAGCCTTCAAAGGCAATATTATTTATTATGTATTTATTTATTAACAGTTTCTTATATAGCGCAGCAAATTCCATTGCGCTTTACAATTGGACACAATGATACAACAAAACTGGGTAATAATCAGTCAGCGTTAGGAAGGCCCTGCTCGCAAGCTTACAATCTATAGGGAAACAGGCATTGATGCACAAGGAAAGATATTATCTATTGCATATTTGTCCACTGGATTGCAAAGGTTCTAGGTGGGTTGCATGATATCACATCACAGCAATGATGAACCCTGGTCAGAAAGAAGGGAAAGGGAAGAAAGATAAAACATGTGGAGGATATGTGCGGACTGTACAGTGGGGATAGGGTGTAGTATGGCTGACCGGCGGTCTCCTGACCGCCGGTCAGCTTACCGACGCCGGGATCCCGGCAGCATACCGACGCCGGGATCCCGGCGGGGAGGGGCGAGTGCAGCAAGCCCCTTGCGGGCTCGCTGCGCTCGCCACGTTGCGGGCTCGGTGGGTTCTATTCCCACTCTATGGGTGTCGTGGACACCCACGAGTGGGAATAGTCCCTGTTGGTCGGCATGCCGACCATCGGGATAGTGAGCCTTCGGGACGATGGAGGAGGTCATGTGACTGTCGGTCAGCAGACCGCCGGTCACATGAATACCACCCGTGGGGATATAATCGTATAGGAAAGCTTATGAAGGTTGAGTGAGCGGTTATGGAATGTAATAAGCTAGACTGAAGAGGTGAGTTTTCAGGGAACGCTTGAAGGTTTGGAGACTAGAGGAGAGTCTTATTGTGCGTGGTAGGGCATTCACAGAGTGGGTGCAGCCCGAAGGAAGTCCTGCAATCATGCATGGGAGCAAGTAATGAGTGTGGATGAGAGACTCAGATCTTGCGAAGATCGGAGAGGTCGGGTTGGGAGATATTTTGAGATGAGCGAAGAGATGTACATTTGTGTAGTATGGTTAATGGCCTTTTGTGTGAGTAAAAGTATTTTATATTGAATACGGTAGAATACAGGTAACCAATGGAGGGACTGACAGAGTGGATCTGCAGACGATGAACGTCTAGCAAGGAAGAATAGCCTCGCTGCTGCATGCAGAATGGATTGTAGTGGTGAGAGTCTCTTTTTGGTAAGACCAGTAAGAAGACTATTGCAATAATCAATGCGGGAGATAATGAGAGCATGGATTTGAGTTTTTGCAGTGTCTTGTGTAAGGTATGGTCATATTTTGGATATGTTTTTTAGATGCATGTAACATGATCTTGAGACAGATTGAATGTGGGGAGCAAAGGACAGTCAAGTCAAGTATGTCACCTAGGCAGCGAGCTTGTGGGGAAGGATTGATTGTTGAGTTCTCAACAGTGATAGAGATATCAGGTTGGTAACTACTATTGGCCGGTGGAAATATAAGTAGCTCTGTTTTGGAAATATTACGTTTGAGGTGGCGAGATGACATCCAAGATGAAACAGCAGAAAGGCATTCAGTGACCCTGACCAATACAGATGGTGACAAATCTGGGGAGGATAGGTAGATTTGAGTATCATCTGCGTACAGATGATACTGAAATCCAAAAGAGCTGATTAGTTTACCAAGAGATGAGGTATAGATTGAGAAAAGCAGAGGACCTAAGACCGAGCCTTGTGGTACTCCAACTGAAAGAGGTAACGAAGAGGAGGTGGATTCAGAGAAGCGAACACTGAAGGAGCGATTAGATAGGTAGAATAGGAACCAAGAGAGGACTGTGTCTTTAAGACCTAGGGATTGTAGTGTTTGTATGAGAAGAAAATGGTCAACAGTGTCAAAAGCAGCAGAGAGATCTAGAAGAATAAGTAGTGAGTAATGGCCGTCGGACTAGATCATTCACTACTTTAGTCAGTGCTGTCTCTGTGGAGTGCTGGGAACGAAAGCCTGACTGAAGTGGGTCAAATAAATTGTGTGTTTTAAGAAAGTGTGTGAGGCGAGTGTAGGCAAGTCTCTCAAGTAGCTTGGAGAGGCATGGTGCTGAGAGATGGGACGGTAGTTCGAGAGAATGTTAGGGCAGAATTTTGTTTTTTCAGAATGAGAGTAATCAGTGCATGCTTGATCAGTGAAGGAAAGATACCAGTAGAGAGAAAGAGATTACAGATGTTAGTTAAGGTTGGGATGAGCACAGGAGACAGAGATGTACTTACTTGTGAGGGTATAGGTTCAAGAGGAGAGGTAGTAGAATAGTAGGCTGAGAAGAGTGTTAACACTTCATCTACACTTGTGGGATCAAATGAGGAGAGAGTGCCAGAGGGTTCAGGTAGAAAATTGAGCAGGTCTCATCAATCTTGTCCTTGAAGTAGGAAGCAAGATCTTGCGCCTTGATAGTGGCTGGTGGGTTGTGTGAGGGAGGGTTCAGAACTAATTTAAATGTATTAAAAAGTCATTTAGGGTTAGATGCTTGAGCAGAGATGAGAATTTGGAAATATGTTTGTTTGGCAGAGTCCAGGGCATTACGATAAGAGTGGTAGACAGTCTAATATGTGAGAAAGTCGCTAGGAAAACAATATTTACGCCACTGGCGTTTAGCTTTGCGTGAGAGTTTTTGTAGGTGTCTTGTTAATTTATAGTGCCACGGTTGACATCTTGACCTACGTGGAGTGTAATGGGTAGCTGGAGCCACTAGGTCAAGGGCTATTTCTGAAGTCTGGTTCAGGTGTGATACAGCAGTCTCAGGAAAAGTAAATGCAGAAATAGGTGAGAGAAGTTGTTGCAGAGAGGTGGACCGTTCTTAAAAACTAATTGAGTTAATATTTCTGCGGGTTTGAGCAGGATTAGAGGACTTCAATGACTCTGAGTTTGAAGTAATGGTGGAGAGCATACAGGTGATAAGGTTGTGATCTGAGAGAGGGAAAGGGGTGTTAGTGAAGTCAGAAACTGAGCATAGTCTGTGACTACTAGATCAAGGCAGTGGCACTCCTGATGAGTAGAGGAGTCAGTCCATTGGGAGAGGCTGAGAGAGGGGGTTAGAGAGAGTAGTTTGGAGGCATGAGCAGCAGATTTTGGCCTATCAATAGCAATATTGAAATCACCCATGATGATGGTGCAGATATCAGAGGATAGAAAATGAGGGAGCCAGGCAGAAAAATCTTCTAGAAATTATTTGCGTTGCCCAGGTGGGCGATAGCTGGAACACGCAGAGATAAAGGAGTGTAAATCCTGATGGAATGTACTTCAAATGATGTGAATGTGAGTGATGGTACTTGTGGTAGAACTGTGTATGTGAAAGTTTGGGAAAGTAATAATCCAACCCCACCTCCTGTACTGTTACCAGGCCTGGAGGTGTGTGTGAAGTGGAGTCCACCATGTGACAGGGCTGCAGGGGAGGCCATGTCTGATTGTGTGAGCCATGTTTCTGTTATAGCAAGCAGATTGAAGTTGTTAGATATGAAGAGGTCATGTAAGGATGTTAATATGTTACAAACAGAGCGTGCATTCCATAAGTCACATTTTAGTGATTTGGAGAGTGCAGAGAGACATGTGATGTTTATGAGGTTGGCTGGATGTCTATATTGCTGCGAATCAGGTGCAATAGAAGTAAACCCAAAAAACTAGCAGCTGCAGGTTCTCAGGAACAGGCCTCCGGGTCTGCTTCCTCTAAGCCTTCAGCATGACGGTGAGCCGCACTGCCTGGAAGACAGTCAGGTGGGAGCCCAGTTACGTTATTTCAGTCACATATGGGCAACATCATGCCAGGATCCCTGGGGCAAAGATCTTATCACACAGGGATACAGACTGGAGTTTCAGGAACTCCCACCTCCCAGATTCTTCAAATCTGGCTATCCAGCTTCTCCAGAAGCAAGTTTGACTTTATAGGCAGCAATTCTAAAACTGGTACTGACTCTGGTCATTGTTCCAGTTCCACTTCACCTACAAAACAAAGGGTTTTATTCCAACCTGTTTGTAGTACTCAAGTCACTGAACCCGTACTTACGGGTGTTCAAATTCAAGATGGAGTCTCTGAGAGCGGTGATCTCAGGTCTGGAGGAAGGGGAATTCCTGGTGTCTCTGGACATCAAGGATGCGTATCTTCATGTTCCGATTTGGCCACCTCATCAGGCTGATCTAAGATTTGCATTACAGGACTGTCATTTCCAGTTCCAGGCCCTACCATGGAACCTCTCCACAGCACCGAGGGTGTTCACCAAGGTAATGGCAGTGGTGATGTTTCGCAGTGTACATAGTACCGTACCTGGACGACCTGCTGGTCAAGGCACCGTCCAGGGAGAAGCTGTTGCACAACATTGTCCTGTCAACTCGATTACTCCAGGCTCATGGGTGGATTCTGAACCTGCCAAAATCTCACCTGGAACCGACACAGAGGCTTCCGTTCTTGGGAATGGTACTTGATACGGAGGCACAGAAGGTGTTCCTTCTGATGGAAAAGGCATTGGTGATCCAGTCAATGGTGCGGGATGTTCTAAAACCAACCCGGATATCGGTGCATCTCTGCATTCGCCTTCTGGGGAAGATGGTAGCTTCTTTTGAGGCTCTGCAGTACGGAAGGTTTCATGCAAGGCCCTTCCAGCTGGACCTGTTGAACAAATGGTCCGGATCGCATCTTCACATGCATCAGAGGATACGTATTCGCCAAGAGCCAGGATTTCCCTTCTGCGGTGGCTTCAGACGTCTCACCTGACCGAGGGTCGATGGTTCGGGATTCAAAATTGGATTCTGCTAACCACAGACGCAAGCCTCAGAGGTTGGGGAGCAGTCACCCAAGGGGAACAGTTCCAAGGAAAATGGTCGAGTCAGGAAACCATTCTTCCGATCAATATTCTGGAACTAAGGGCCATATACATCGCATCTTCTTCAAGATCAAGCCATTCAAGTTCAGTCGGACGTGATGGCAGTAACGTACATAAACTGACAGGGCGGAATGAAGAGCAGAGCAGCAATGTCAGAGGTAACAAGAATTCTCCTCTGGGCAGAAAGAGACGCGTTGGCGCCGTCAGCAATCTTCATTCCGGGAGTAGACAACTGGGAAGAGGACTTCCTCAGCAGACACAACCTCCACCCAGGAGAGAGGGGTCTTCACCCGCAGGTGTTCGAGTCCTTGACACATTGGCTGGGGACTCCACAAATAAACATGATGGCCTCTCACCTCAACAAAAAGCTCAGGCGGTATTGTTCCAGGTCGAGGGACCCACAAGCAGTGGCGGTGTACGCTCTGGTGACTCCATGGGTCTACCAGATGGTTTACGGGTTTTCACCTCTTCCATTGATCCCAAGAGTTCTCAAAAGAATAAAAAGGGAAAAGGTTCAAGCAATTCTCATTGCTCCGGACTGGCCAAGAAGGGCTTGGTACACGGACCTTCTGGAGATGCTCCTGGAGGATCCGTGACCTCTGCCTCTTTACGAGGATCTTCTACAACAGGAGCCATTCGTCTATCTAGACTTACCATGGCTACGTTTGACGGCATGGAAGTTGAGCGTCAGATTTTAGCCCGGAAAGGCATTCTGAGCAGGGTCATTCCAACCCTGATCCAAGCCAGGGGTATCGTCTAAACATTACCACCAGATTTGGAAAAAATATGTCTCTTGGTGTGAAAACAGGAAATTTCCTGCAGTGGAATTTCAACTGGGACTTTTTCTCCTTTTTCTACAGTCATGTGTGAATGTTGGCCTACGTTTGGGCTCCTTGAAAGTACACATTTCAGCCTTATCCATTTTTTTCCAGAAACAATTAGCTTCCCTCCCTGAGGTTCAGACGTTCTTGAAGGGTGTTCTGCACATCCAACCGCCCTTCTGCCTCCCACAGCACCTTGGGATCTCAAAGTGGTGTTGCAGTTTCTCCGATTGGAGTGGTTTGAGCCATTACAGGAGGCTGACGTAAAGTTTCTTATGTGGAAGACCGTTACACTGTTGGCCTTAGCTTCCGCAAGGCGTTTGTTGGAACTGGGGGTGTTGTCCCACAAATGCCCCTATTTGATTTTTCATGAAGATAGAGCTGAACTCAGAACGCGTCAGCAAATTCTTCCTAAGGTGGTGTCTGCATTTCATATCAACCAACCTATTGTAGTTCCGGTGTTTAAAGACACCTCTCCTTCCTTGGATGTTGTGAGGGCTTTGAAGATCTATGTGGAGAGGACAGCCCATCACAGGAAATCTGACTCGCTGTTTGTTCTCTACGATCCCAAGAAAATTGTGTGGTCCTGCTTCCCAGCAGTCTGTTGCTCGCTGGATCAGGTGTACTATCCAGCAGGCTTATTCTACGGCAGGTTTGCCGGTTCCTAAAGTACAGGCCCACACGACTAGATTGGTGGGTTCTTCATGGGCGGCTGCCCGGAGGGTCTCGGCTTTACAGCTCTGCCAAGCAGCTACTTGGTCAGGTTCAAACACGTTTGCTAAGTTCTACAAGTTCGATACTTTGGCCTCTGAGGACCTTGAGTTTGGTCAGTCAGTTCTGCAGGAACCTCAGCACTCTCCCACTCGGTTTGGGAGCTTTGGTACAGCCCCATGGTACTAATGTGGACCCCAGTATCCTCTAGGACGTAAGAGAAAATAGGATTTTAATTACCTACTGGTAAATCCTTTTCTCACAGTCCGTAGAGGATACTGGGCGCCTGCCCAGTGCTTCGTGTTTTCTGCACTGTTACTTAGTTAAGTAATGTTAGTTCAGCTGTTGCTGTTACTGTTAAAGTTGGGTTAGCACGGCTTTCCGCTTGTTTTGTGTGTGCTGGTTCGAATCTCACCACTGTTCTGTTACATCCTTCCTCAGGATATGTCCATCTACTCGGGCACAGTTTCTAGACTGAGTCTGGTAGGTGGGGCATAGAGGGAGGAGCCAGTTCACAGTATTGATTTCTTAAAGTGCCCAAGGCTCCTAGTGGACCTGTCTATACCCCATAGTACTAATGTGGACCCCAGTATCCTCTGCGGACTATGAGAATAGGATTTACCGGTAGGTAAGTAAAATCCTATTTTTCAACCTCAGAAACTATGTTACTATGGCCCTCATTCCGAGTTGATCGGTCGGTATTTTTCATCGCATCGCAATGAAAATCCGCTTAGTACGCATGCGCAATATTCGCACTGCGACTGCGCCAAGTAATTTAACAATGAAGATAGTATTTTTACTCACGGCTTTTTCATCGCTCCGGCGATCGTAATGTGATTGACAGGAAATGGGTGTTACTGGACGGAAACACAGCGTTTTATGGGCGTGTGGTTGAAAACGCTACCGTTTCCGGAAAAAACGCAGGAGTGGCTGGAGAAACGGAGGAGTGGCTGGGCGAACGCTGGGTGTGTTTGTGACGTCAAACCAGGAACGACAAGCACTGAACTGATCGCACAGGCAGAGTAAGGTTGAAGTTACTCAGAAACTGCTAAGTAGTTTGTAAGCGCAATATTGCGAATACATCGGTCGCAATTTTAAGAAGCTAAGAGCGCCCGCATGTCAGTCTGCTTTCTCCTTCCCGCCGCCGCTTGTTGGAGGGACACGGACGGCACAGCATGTGCCTCTCCTGTGTCCCTCCTGCATCATCTCCGGCGGCCGCGGGTCTAATAGGGGGAAGTGCCATCCGTGAGCTCTAATTGGCTCACGGACGGCACTTCCCCCTATTAGACCCGCGGCCGCCGGAGATGATGCAGCAGGAGGGACACAGGAGAGGCGATCTGTGCCCTCCGTGTCCCTCCAATAAGCGGCGGCGGCGACGGCGGCACTGGGGGGAATATCTGGCACTGGGGGGGGGGGGATGTCTGGCACTGGGGCATATATGGCACTGGGGGGGAGATGTCTGGCACTAGGGGGGATATCTGGCACTGGGGCATATATGGTAGAGATGAGCGCCTGAAATTTTTCGGGTTTTGTGTTTTGGTTTTGGGTTCGGTTCCGCGGCCGTGTTTTGGGTTCGAACGCGTTTTGGCAAAACCTCACCGAATTATTTTTGTCGGATTCGGGTGTGTTTTGGATTCGGGTGTTTTTTTCCAAAAACACTAAAAAACAGCTTAAATCATAGAATTTGGGGGTCATTTTGATCCCAAAGTATTATTAACCTCAAAAACCATAATTTACACTCATTTTCAGTCTATTCTGAATACCTCACACCTCACAATATTATTTTTAGTCCTAAAATTTGCACCGAGGTCGCTGTGTGAGTAAGATAAGCGACCCTAGTGGCCGACACAAACACCGGGCCCATCTAGGAGTGGCACTGCAGTGTCATGCAGGATGTCCCTTCCAAAAAACCCTCCCCAAACAGCACATGACGCAAAGAAAAAAAGAGGCGCAATGAGGTAGCTGTGTGAGTAAGTTTAGCGACCCTAGTGGCCGACACAAACACCGGGCCCATCTAGGAGTGGCACTGCAGTGTCACGCAGGATGGCCCTTCCAAAAAACCCTCCCCAAACAGCACATGACGCAAAGAAAAAAAGAGGCGCAATGAGGTAGCTGACTGTGTGAGTAAGATTAGCGACCCTAGTGGCCGACACAAACACCGGGCCCATCTAGGAGTGGCACTGCAGTGTCACGCAGGATGTCCCTTCCAAAAAACCCTCCCCAAACAGCACATGACGCAAAGAAAAAAAGAGGCGCAATGAGGTAGCTGTGTGAGTAAGATTAGCGACCCTAGTGGCCGACACAAACACCGGGCCCATCTAGGAGTGGCACTGCAGTGTCACGCAGGATGTCCCTTCCAAAAAACCCTCCCCAAACAGCACATGACGCAAAGAAAAAAAGAGGCGCAATGAGGTAGCTGTGTGACTAAGATTAGCGACCCTAGTGGCCGACACAAACACCGGGCACATCTAGGAGTGTCACTGCAGTGTCACGCAGGATGTCCCTTCCAAAAAACCCTCCCCAAACAGCACATGACGCAAAGAAAAAAAGAGGCGCAATGAGGTAGCTGTGTGAGTAAGATTAGCGACCCTAGTGGCCGACACAAACACCGGGCCCATCTAGGAGTGGCACTGCAGTGTCACGCAGGATGGCCCTTCCAAAAAACCCTCCCCAAACAGCACATGACGCAAAGAAAAAAAGAGGCGCAATGAGGTAGCTGACTGTGTGAGTAAGATTAGCGACCCTAGTGGCCGACACAAACACCGGGCCCATCTAGGAGTGGCACTGCAGTGTCACGCAGGATGTCCCTTCCAAAAAACCCTCCCCAATCAGCACATGATGCAAAGAAAAAGAAAAGAAAAAAGAGGTGCAAGATGGAATTGTCCTTGGGCCCTCCCACCCACCCTTATATTGTATAAACAAAACAGGACATGCACACTTTAACCAACCCATCATTTCAGTGACAGGGTCTGCCACACGACTGTGACTGATATGACGGGTTGGTTTGGACCCCCCCAAAAAAGAAGCAATTAATCTCTCCTTGCACAAACTGGCTCTACAGAGGCAAGATGTCCACCTCATCTTCACCCTCCGATATATCACCGTGTACATCCCCCTCCTCACAGATTATCAATTCGTCCCCACTGGAATCCACCATCTCAGCTCCCTGTGTACTTTGTGGAGGCAATTGCTGCTGGTCAATGTCTCCGCGGAGGAATTGATTATAATTCATTTTAATGAACATCATCTTCTCCACATTTTCTGGATGTAACCTCGTACGCCGATTGCTGACAAGGTGAGCGGCGGCACTAAACACTCTTTCGGAGTACACACTTGTGGGAGGGCAACTTAGGTAGAATAAAGCCAGTTTGTGCAAGGGCCTCCAAATTGCCTCCTTTTCCTGCCAGTATAAGTACGGACTGTGTGACGTGCCTACTTGGATGCGGTCACTCATATAATCCTCCACCATTCTATCAATGTTGAGAGAATCATATGCAGTGACAGTAGACGACATGTCCGTAATCGTTGTCAGGTCCTTCAGTCCGGACCAGATGTCAGCATCAGCAGTCGCTCCAGACTGCCCTGCATCACCGCCAGCGGGTGGGCTCGGAATTCTGAGCCTTTTCCTCGCACCCCCAGTTGCGGGAGAATGTGAAGGAGGAGATGTTGACAGGTCGCGTTCCGCTTGACTTGACAATTTTGTCACCAGCAGGTCTTTCAACCCCAGCAGACCTGTGTCTGCCGGAAAGAGAGATCCAAGGTAGGCTTTAAATCTAGGATCGAGCACGGTGGCCAAAATGTAGTGCTCTGATTTCAACAGATTGACCACCCGTGAATCCTTGTTAAGCGAATTAAGGGCTGCATCCACAAGTCCCACATGCCTAGCGGAATCGCTCCCTTTTAGCTCCTTCTTCAATGCCTCCAGCTTCTTCTGCAAAAGCCTGATGAGGGGAATGACCTGACTCAGGCTGGCAGTGTCTGAACTGACTTCACGTGTGGCAAGTTCAAAGGGCATCAGAACCTTGCACAACGTTGAAATCATTCTCCACTGCACTTGAGACAGGTGCATTCCATCTCCTATATCGTGCTCAATTGTATAGGCTTGAATGGCCTTTTGCTGCTCCTCCAACCTCTGAAGCATATAGAGGGTTGAATTCCACCTCGTTACCACTTCTTGCTTCAGATGATGGCAGGGCAGGTTCAGTAGTTTTTGGTGGTGCTCCAGTCTTCTGTACGTGGTGCCTGTACGCCGAAAGTGTCCCGCAATTTTTCTGGCCACCGACAGCATCTCTTGCACGCCCCTGTCGTTTTTTAAAAAATTCTGCACCACCAAATTCAAGGTATGTGCAAAACATGGGACGTGCTGGAATTTGCCCATATTTAATGCACACACAATATTGCTGGCGTTGTCCGATGCCACAAATCCACAGGAGAGTCCAATTGGGGTAAGCCATTCCGCGATGATCTTCCTCAGTTGCCGTAAGAGGTTTTCAGCTGTGTGCGTATTCTGGAAAGCGGTGATACAAAGCGTAGCCTGCCTAGGAAAGAGTTGGCGTTTGCGAGATGCTGCTACTGGTGCCGCCGCTGCTGTTCTTGCGGCGGGAGTCCATACATCTACCCAGTGGGCTGTCACAGTCATATAGTCCTGACCCTGCCCTGCTCCACTTGTCCACATGTCCGTGGTTAAGTGGACATTGGGTACAACTGCATTTTTTAGGAGACTGGTGAGTCTTTTTCTGACGTCCGTGTACATTCTCGGTATCGCCTGCCTAGAGAAGTGGAACCTAGATGGTATTTGGTAACGGGGGCACACTGCCTCAATAAATTGTCTAGTTCCCTGTGAACTAACGGCGGATACCGGACGCACGTCTAACACCAACATAGTTGTCAAGGACTCAGTTATCCGCTTTGCAGTAGGATGACTGCTGTGATATTTCATCTTCCTCGCAAAGGACTGTTGAACAGTCAATTGCTTACTGGAAGTAGTACAAGTGGGCTTACGACTTCCCCTCTGGGATGACCATCGACTCCCAGCGGCAACAACAGCAGCGCCAGCAGCAGTAGGCGTTACACGCAAGGATGCATCGGAGGAATCCCAGGCAGGAGAGGACTCGTCAGACTTGCCAGTGACATGGCCTGCAGGACTATTGGCATTCCTGGGGAAGGAGGAAATTGACACTGAGGGAGTTGGTGGGGTGGTTTGCGTGAGCTTGGTTACAAGAGGAAGGGATTTACTGGTCAGTGGACTGCTTCCGCTGTCACCCAAAGTTTTTGAACTTGTCACTGACTTATTATGAATGCGCTGCAGGTGACGTATAAGGGAGGATGTTCCGAGGTGGTTAACGTCCTTACCCCTACTTATTACAGCTTGACAAAGGGAACACACGGCTTGACACCTGTTGTCCGCATTTCTGGTGAAATACCTCCACACCGAAGAGCTGATTTTTTTTGTATTTTCACCTGGCATGTCAACGGCCATATTCCTCCCACGGACAACAGGTGTCTCCCCGGGTGCCTGACTTAAACAAACCACCTCACCATCAGAATCCTCCTGGTCAATTTCCTCCCCAGCGCCAGCAACACCCATATCCTCCTCATCCTGGTGTACTTCAACACTGACATCTTCAATCTGACTATCAGGAACTGGACTGCGGGTGCTCCTTCCAGCACTTGCAGGGGGCGTGCAAATGGTGGAAGGCGCATGCTCTTCACGTCCAGTGTTGGGAAGGTCAGGCATCGCAACCGACACAATTGGACTCTCCTTGTGGATTTGGGATTTCAAAGAACGCACAGTTCTTTGCGGTGCTTTTGCCAGCTTGAGTCTTTTCAGTTTTCTAGCGAGAGGCTGAGTGCTTCCATCCTCATGTGAAGCTGAACCACTAGCCATGAACATAGGCCAGGGCCTCAGCCGTTCCTTGCCACTCCGTGTGGTAAATGGCATATTGGCAAGTTTACGCTTCTCCTCCGACAATTTTATTTTAGGTTTTGGAGTCCTTTTTTTACTGATATTTGGTGTTTTGGTTTTGACATGCTCTGTACTATGCCATTGGGCATCGGCCTTGGCAGACGACGTTGCTGGCATTTCATCGTCTCGGCCATGACTAGTGGCAGAAGCTTCAGCACGAGGTGGAAGTGGATCTTGATCTTTCCCTAATTTTGGAACCTCAACATTTTTGTTCTCCATATTTTAATAGGCACAACTAAAAGGCACCTCAGGTAAACAATGGAGATGGATGGATTGGATACTAGTATACAATTATGGACGGGCTGCCGAGTGCCGACACAGAGGTAGCCACAGCCGTGAACTACCGCACTGTACTGTGTCTGCTGCTAATATATAGACTGGTTGATAAAGAGATAGTATACTCGTAACTAGTATGTATGTATAAAGAAAGAAAAAAAAACCACGGTTAGGTCACTGGTATATACAATTATGGACGGGCTGCCGAGTGCCGACACAGAGGTAGCCACAGCCGTGAACTACTGCACTGTACTGTGTCTGCTGCTAATATATAGACTGGTTGATAAAGAGATAGTATACTCGTAACTAGTATGTATGTATAAAGAAAGAAAAAAAAACCACGGTTAGGTCACTGGTATATACAATTATGGACGGGCTGCCGAGTGCCGACACAGAGGTAGCCACAGCCGTGAACTACCGCACTGTACTGTGTCTGCTGCTAATATATAGACTGGTTGATAAAGAGATAGTATACTCGTAACTAGTATGTATGTATAAAGAAAGAAAAAAAAACCACGGTTAGGTGGTATATACAATTATGGACGGGCTGCCGAGTGCCGACACAGAGGTAGCCACAGCCGTGAACTACCGCACTGTACTGTGTCTGCTGCTAATATATAGACTGGTTGATAAAGAGATAGTATACTCGTAACTAGTATGTATGTATAAAGAAAGAAAAAAAAACCACGGTTAGGTCACTGGTATATACAATTATGGACGGGCTGCCGAGTGCCGACACAGAGGTAGCCACAGCCGTGAACTACCGCACTGTACTGTGTCTGCTGCTAATATAGACTGGTTGATAAAGAGATAGTATACTACTAATATTATATACTGGTGGTCAGGTCACTGGTCACTAGTCACACTGGCAGTGGCACTCCTGCAGCAAAAGTGTGCACTGTTTAATTTTAATATAATATTATGTACTCCTGGCTCCTGCTATAACCTATAACTGGCACTGCAGTAGTGCTCCCCAGTCTCCCCCACAATTATAAGCTGTGTGAGCTGAGCAGTCAGACAGATATATAATATATATAGATGATGCAGCACACTGGCCTGAGCCTGAGCAGTGCACACAGATATGGTATGTATGTGACTGAGTCACTGTGTGCTGTGTATCGCTTTTTTCAGGCAGAGAACGGATTATAAATAAAAGTGGTGGTCACTGGTCACTATCAGCAAAACTCTGCACTGTACACTACTGAGTACTCCTAATGCTCCCCAAAATTAGTAAATCAAGTGTCTAAACGGAGAGGACGCCAGCCACGTCCTCTCCCTATCAATCTCAATGCACGTGTGAAAATGGCGGCGACGCGCGGCTCCTTATATAGAATCCGAGTCTCGCGATAGAATCCGAGCCTCGCGAGAATCCGACAGCGTCATGATGACGTTCGGGCGCGCTCGGGTTAACCGAGCAAGGCGGGAAGATCCGAGTCGCTCGGACCCGTGAAAAAAAACATGAAGTTCTGGCGGGTTCGGATTCAGAGAAACCGAACCCGCTCATCTCTAATATATGGCACTGGGGGGGGATATCTGGCACTGGGGGGGGGGATGTCTGGCACTGGGGGGGATATCTGGCACTGGGGGGGGGATGTCTGGCACTGGGGGGGATATCTGGCACTGGGGGGGAGATGTCTGGCACTAGGGGGAATATCTGGCACTGGGGCATATATGGCACTGGGGGGGGATATCTGGCACTGGGGGGGGGATGTCTGGCACTGGGGGGGATATCTGGCACTGGGGGGGGGATGTCTGGCACTGGGGCATATATGGCACTGGGGGGAGGATGTCTGGCACTGGGGGGGGATGTCTGGCACTAGGGGGGATATCTGGCACTGGGGGAATATCTGGCACTGGGGGCATATGTGGCACTGGGGGGGAATATATGGCACTGGCGGCATATCTGGCACGGGGGGAATATCTGGCACTGAGGGCATATGTGGCACTGGGGGGGAATATCTGGCACTGGGGGCATATGTGGCACTGGGGGGGGGGTATATGTGTACCTGGCACATGGGGGGGGCTATATTTGGCACCGGGGGCATGTGAGTACCTGGCACCGTGGGGGAATATCTGGCACTGGGGTCATATGTGGCACTGGGAGCACAGCCCTAGCAACTAGGACTACCTCCTAGCAACGAGCATGACACCCAGTGCATGAAACACCTGACAACGAGCATGACACCCAGTGCATGAAACACCTGGCAACGAGCATGACACCCAGTGCATGAAACCCCTGACAACGAGAAGGTAATTGAAAAGTAATTAGAAGCCTTACTGTAGGACTTAATGTGTAATGGGCATTACGGTGTGTGGCATAATGTATCACGGACATTGCGGTGTGTGTCATAATGTGTCACAGGCATTACGGTGTATGGTAAACTATATCGCGGGCATTGTGATATGTGGTATAATGTCTCAGGGTCATTGCAGTGTGTGGCATAATGTATCACGGACATTGCGGTGTGTGTCATAATGTGTCAGGCATTACGGTGTGTGGTATACTATATCACGGGCATTGTGGTATGTGGTATAATGTCTCAGGGTCATTGCAGTGTGGCATAATACATAACGGGCATTGCGGTGTGTGGCATAGGGTATAACGGGCAGGGCATTGCGGTTTGTGTCACAGGCATTACGGTGTATGGTATACTATATCACGGGCATTGTGGTATAATGTCTCAAGGTCATTGCGGTGTGTGTCATAATGTGTCACAGGCATTGTATGTGCTATAATGTATCAGGGGCATTGCAGTGTGTAGCATAATGTATAACGGGCATTGCGATTCCTGTCATAATGTGTCGGGGGCATTACGGTGTGTGGCATAATGTGTCACAGGCATTACGGTGTGTGGCATAATGTGTCACAGGCATTACGGTGTGTGGCATAATGTGTCGGGGGCATTATGGTGTGTGGCATAATGTGTCATGTGCATTATTGTGTGTGGAATAATGTCTAAGGGCCATTGCAGTATGTGGCATAATGTATACTGGGCATTACTATAAGGAGGAAAAATGACAAATAATGTAAGGGGCATGAATCAGGATTATTTTTCTTTCCTGTGGTGGCTAACGTCTGGGCGTGCAGGTTGCAAAACTGGGGTATAAGGTAGTCTTTTCCTGCAATACCACGCCCCTTTATGAGAAACCACGCCCATTCCAACAAAACCACGCCCCTTTTTGCAGCGCGCATATTTATCCCTTTCTTGCTCCCAATTATGCGGCGGGTGGGGGTGGTGGTGGTGGGGGGGGGGGGGGGGGGGGGCGCCAAAGAATTTTTTGGCTTGGGGGAGAAAAATTTCTAGTTACGCCACTGCCCTTCTCCATATGCACAACTCAGAATAACATGGAACTTTCCCTACATGCCCAAGACCCTCACACAAAGCAGAATAATTCTGTGTCATTGCATTCTCAACACCCAGTTTTAACCCCAAAATGCCCAATTCACACAAGGCAAGTTCTTGCATACATCCATCTGACTTTGAATTGGACATAGGGGGTAATTCAGTTGATCGTAGATGTACTAAATTTAGCACATCCACGATCATTTACTCCAACATGCGGGGGGCTCGCCCAGCACAGGGCTAGTCTGCCCTGCATATCAGCCCCTTTCCCCCCACACAGGTACAAAAGCATTGCACGACGGTGATGCTTTTTTACCTGACATGTAGCTCCATGCCAGCGCAGCTCCTGTGCGCCGGCAGGGAGCTACTGGCTGGGACCCAGGTCGCAGCGGCTGAATGTGATGTCACGCAGCCGCCATGGCCCGCCCCCTGCAATAGTCCAGACACGCCTCTGTTGTCCGGACCGCACCTCACCAATGCTGTTCTAACGCAATTGGCACGCCCCCACCCACCCCGCGATGCCTCTGCCTGTCAATCAGGCAGAGGTGATCGCAGCCAAGAGCATCTCATTGGGCTCCCGGGATGCGCACGCACAGTGCGGTCGCTGTGTGTGCACACGCCACAAAAAAATTCAGACTACGATTGCTGCCGCTGCACTAGTTGCTATTTATTTTCTCCTGAGAGGAACGCGCTTCTACAAATGGAAAACAGTGTAATCGCGTGAAATAGGTTGGTCAAGATTGAACCTCACTGCCTAATCATTTTACCCAAATGTATGCTACCTACACTGTGCTCCCAGCATCATTAGAACCACTTCTCTGTCAAGGGCAGTGTCCTCCAAAAGACATTACAACAACAGGGAAAACCAAATTGCCTTCAAAATGGGTTTAGTATGAAACAATCAAACCCGTCGGTCAAAATACCAACAACAATTAACTGACAGTTCAAAATCCCGACATTTAAATACCAACATGGCCAAAATAACGACATCGACAGGTCAAAAATTCAACATGAGTTTTTAATTTTTTGTGTGTGTATGTCGACATAGGTCAACATGGACACTGCATAGGTGTACCACGTCCCCTCGAATGGCTCTCTATGCTCACCATGCACGGTACCTCGCTACGTTAAGCACACTCTTATATTCACCCTCCTTGTCCACTGGAATGGTAAAGTATGAAGAAGTCAGTTTCAATGAAAAAATCATGAAAAATGCATGTCGACGTTTTGACCTGTCGAAATTTTAAATGTCAGTATTTTGACCTTGTCGACAATTTAAATGTCGGTATTTTGATCTTGGGTATATTTTGATCTTGTCGGGATTTTGACCATCGGTCAATGGTTGTAAGGAATTTGACCGTCAGGATTTTGATTGTAAGTAAATTGACTGCATCCCCTTCAAAATAATTTACTTTAAAACAAAGACGTAAAACAGCTCTGCCAAATAAACTTTCATTGTAAATTTTGGTCTTAAAATTTTTTTTAAAGTAAATTTTACTTAAGGTTTTACTAAAACAACACTTGATATGAAATTACTAATATTATTAATTTAGTAAAACATTAAGTATAAACTTTTTGGGGTAAAATAAAAGCAGAGGCTTTAATATATGTGTTATTAGACTGTATGACAATAGTCATATTTAAGACAGCCAAGATATTCCATTTAATTAACAGAACCCTAAGCTCATAACTTGCTTTAGATAAGTCTTATTTCAAGGTGTAAAATCCATGGTATACTTTTCCATTTGGCATTTAAACTTTAAAAGATTACATCAGTAGTTCTCAAACTTGGTCCCAAGGACCCCATCCAGTTCATGTTTGCCAAGCCACCTGTGGATATTTGAAATGTAACAGTTGGTCATACACAGTGCCCAGCCAGGTGACATGGAAAATGTGAACTGTGTGGGGTCCTGAGAACCGAGTTTGAAAAACACTGGATTACATTTTACGCTAAACGAATTGCAAATTAAGAATCCGTTGATTGAATCTCGCAATAGTCACAAATCTATACCATGAAATCACTTCAGCTAATATTTTGGGTATACAGCAGCAGTACCTACTGCAATATAGAGCTTCATGTAGTTTAGTGTTGTTATAGCAATGTTTAATCTCCATGTGTTTCTCCGTAACATCCTTACGGTACATACGGACAAAACAATTGGTGTGCTTAGGAAAGCCCCATACCCTATTAATACAACTTTATCTCACATATTTTATTTTCTAATACCTTCCCCCAAACTTTGCATGCATTTGTGAATTCTACAAAAAGCCATTTTTTAAAATTCAATGTCTCTTTAAATCTTAAATTATAAAACAGCAGAGTATAAGCATAAAACATAAAATCCTGTTGTTTTAATATGATTGATTACAGTTAAATACAGAATTTTAGTATTTCCATAAATGATATAAAAATAATTCATGTAATATTTAGCTTATGAGAACAGAGATTGTTGGGAATACCTAACAAAAGGCTACAATCACATCCATCTTACCTCCAAAGGGAGCTCCTTCAGTGTACACGATGTGTATAAGTGGTACAGGTGATAGACTGAGACAGTTTTGGAATAGCATTATTGGCGTTTACCTAGGGCGGGGATAGGCTGTACCTGACTTGTCACAGAGTTGTTGTTAGTACAGTAATATGTGTGAAAAGAATCTTTCCAAAACATATGGCTCATGTTTAAATCCAGGCAGATGAGCATCTTTGTACTTCACTGCGTCATATAGTTGTTAATGAGCCTACTTCAGAAACAAACTAATGGTAATGTATTGAAATCATTATTTATGATCTAATGGAAGCTTTAAAATAGTTTGACAGTAGTTTAAAATAATAGTGGAAAAAAAGTGTTAAAAGTACTTATAAAATAATGTAACTGAAAGACAGAACAAAGAATATTAGAGAAAAAATGGGAAAGGATTAAAATAATATGTCCTACATAGTAGGCGATATAACTGAACAATATGAACGTTCTCGTTCATTAATGAATGAGAACTCGTTCATATCGGTCAGTGTGTAGGCACCAACGATAAATGATGCGTGGCCCCGCGCTCGTTCATCGTTGGTGCCGGGTCGCAGTGGCGTAACTAGAAATGAAGTGCCCGTTCGTGAGCTCTGATTGGCTCATGAACTGGTACTTCATTTGACAGACACGCCGCTGCCGCCGGAGACCCAGGAGGGACACACAGGAGAGGCGCGTGCTGTGCCCACCGTGTCCTCCTTCCCAAAACAGCCTCAATCAGTGGCAGTGGCGGCGCCCCCGCAGCTCTGCGCACCTCCAAGCGACCGCAGTGGCTGCGGCCCCCTAGTTACACCACTGCCGGGTTGCTTATTCATGCAAGCCAATATGGACAATCTCGTCCATATTAGCATGCACGCATATGGAGCCGGGTGACGGGGCAGAGTGAAGAAACTTTACTCTCCCCCGTATCCCCTCCCCCTCTCCCGGGGCTCCCGTCTGCCGTATCAGCCGTCGGGCAGCTCGGCGGTAGCTCGCCGAATGTGTAGGGCCCATAACATTATACATTACTTTTAAAGTAATCGTAACTTGAGCAATTCATTTTTTTATTGTTATTTACCTTAAAATTATTTTTATAATGACAATTTTGTAATGATCATTTATTTACCATTTTTTAGAATAAGACCTTAATTATTATCCAGAGCAGTAGTGTCCCACTGAAATGCAAATGGTAGCCACAACTGCTCTGAAACATTTTAACATCCACCATACTGTATTACAAAAGAGATTTGAAATGTTATGGTTAAAAGTAATTACAATCACTTACTTTGCTCTAACATGAGTGTCCTGGGGGAATTCTTCTTTTTCTTTTGTTTTTTTTTACAACAACGATTTTTATTAATTTTGCGATAGAACAAAAGCATGAATGGTACATATATCATAAATACCATAAACAATTGTAGAGACACCATAACATAGAGCAGGTTATACTCAAATATAAGAAGTAAGATAGTATAAAGGAACCCACTACATGTGACGAGCGAGAACACAAACATAAGAAGAAGGAAAATCATCTGAAGCAGTTGTTGCGAAGGATGAGGTAATACAGGGGTGGCCAACCAGTCATAGACAAAGAGCCAAAAAATCTTGTTAGGTACGTCAAAGAGCCGACATCAAGCCGAAGGTGCGTGTGCAAAAATGGGGTGTGACCTTGTGCCTGCTAGACCACACTCCTGGTATAAAAGACAATGAAAATGCCAGATCCACATAAAATACATTTTAAAGCCAGAATCAACATAAAATACATTGAAAAAGACACTTCCACATAAAATAATTAAAAAATCCAGATCCACATAACATATATTGAAAAAGCCATATTCACATAATACACTTCAGCTCCTCCATGTGCCACTCCAGCCAGCACCATCCTGTATCACTCCAGTCATCTCCCCATTATGTCTCTCCTACCAGGATCCTTCTGTGTCACTCCAGCCAGCTCCCCCTTGTGTCACTCCAGCCCACCCTCATATGTCACTACAGCCCAAATCTGGCTCCTTCAGTTTTCAGTCGCCGTAGTGCTGCTGTGTGTCTGGTTGGAGTGCACCAGTTTCCAGGATCTGTTGTGGTCAGGTGACTAAGTGTCGGGAGCCACATTTGAATAAAGAAAGAGCCGCATGCGGCTCAAGAGCTACAGGTTGGCCACGGCTGAGGTAATAGAATGTAAGTAATATATCACGGTATAGCGGGTCTGTATAAGTATTACCAATACCTCAAAAGCCATCCTAAAACAATCAAAACAAATATTACAATATAACATATCAATGTGAAAGGGGGAGGGGAGAGGGAGGGGGAAGGGAGGATCTATATATGTGAAAAGATACAATAAAAAAATGATAAATTCACTATATGCCTCAGAAAAGAATAAAAAAAATAAAAAGAGAGAAAATAAATGGCATCCAGGGTCTGATGACCATTAATAACATAGGAAAACCAGGAAGAGAATAAGGATCATGAAATGACACGGCAAAGTTGCCAGTCAGTGTTCTCATAAATCTTCATAATGGTGTTTTGTGTGAGAGAATCCAGAGAGGAAATAAAAGGTTCCCATTTAGCATAAAATTTATCAACATATTTATTGGGATCTGGGAAAGTATCTCGTCTATCAAAATACATTAACTGAAGTAGCTTTTGCACAAATTCTTGGATTGATGGGGAGGTTGCAGAGATCCAGTGAACTAGAATTATTTTCTTGGCTACTGTAACTATAATTGTTAGTAATGGCAAAATAGTAGATTTCTTGCTACCAAGGGACCAGTTTTTGCAATCAGCCAATAGACAAGCTGTGGAATCAGGAGAAAGATGTAGTCCAAACATGTTGTTAATATAATTTAGTAACTTACACCAAAATCGTTTGATTTTACCGCAACTCCACATACAATGGAAGAAGTTGGCACTTAAAGCATGACATTTCGGACAGGGACCATCACAATCAGGGAAGATATGTTTCCTCTGAATTGGGGAAACATAGGCCCTGTGAGTTGTTTTCAAGTGGACTTCTTGAAGGTAGGAGGACTTCAGATGCTTCAGCGACCTAGCAAAGTGTTTAGTAAGGTTAGAGACCGCAAGTAAGGAAGGGATATCTTCCTGCCAGGATTTTAGAAGTGTTGTCCAGGCCAAAGTAGTGCAGTCAGGCGTTAGAAGGGAGTACAACAATCTCGTATGAAACAAGTTAGTTATCAATGAATTAAGTAAGGCGGTGAGTGGGTCAGTGGATAAAGAGAACCTTGTGGAGGGGTTTAGGGATTGTGCAAAATGTCTAGATTGCAGGTACATAAAAAAGGAGCGATTAGCGATCTGGAAGAGCTGTGTTAGATCGGAATAAGATAGTAGGGAACCCCCTGGGTCAAAAACCTGTGAGATCAACATTAGCCCTTTAGACTTCCAATTGAGGAATTCCGAGTTTGTTAAAGAGGGGTGGAAAGAGGGGTTACCCCAAAGAGGGACAAAAGGAGATGACAAGTGATTCCTGCATAGTTTATTTATTGTTCGTCAGGTCAAATAAAGGTCTTGGAATAATAGGTTTTGTCTAATATAAAGAGGAATGTTACCTCTCTTAGAGTGAAAAAGAGCGCTTGGAGCAAGTGCGGAAAAAAATGGAACAGTCCAGAGCAAAGTCAGTGTTGGTAGAGGTGTTTAGCAACCAGTCGGTGATGTACCTAAACTGTATTGAGAGGAAGTATCTGTGAAGATTATGTGCATTCATACCCCCTCTAGAGCATGGGGATTGGAGCTTATTAGGAGCTATTTTTGGTTGTTTAAGCTGCCACAAAAATTGAGACATGAGACGATCAAATCTGGTATAATCCAATTTAGAGAGACCTTTAGGAAAGATCTGAAGAGCATACATTTTTATTTTGGAAAGATGATACTTTTTACAACAGCTAAGTGGCCTAGAAGGAACAAAGGAAGGGAAAGCCATGATTCGTATAAGGTCACAATTTTTGAGAGAATCGGGGAGAAATTTTGTTTGTATAAAGAAGATAGATCAGAAGGGATATGAATACCCAAGTATTTTAAATTATTAGCTATAAAAAAAAATGGGAAAACGACGAGACCGAGGAGGGTAATGTATAAGTGGGGTCAGGTATGGTAAGCAATTCAAATTTAGCAATGTTTATCCTGAAGCCTGCCACCTTCCCGAACGAGTATATTAAAGCTAGTACCTGAGGGATTGAAATTGTCGGATTTGAAAGAAAGAGCAACATATCCACAAATAGGGCCGTCTTCAGGACAACATTGCCAATCTGAATTCCTTCTACGAGTGGTGAGTTACGAATCATGACAGCTAAGGGCTCAATAGCAAGGGCAAATAATAGGGGTGAAGGTGGGCAACCCTGATGTGTACCTTTGTATATGGTGAAAGGAGCTGATAAATGTCCATTACATGAAAGTTGTGATTTAGGGGAGGTATAAAGGGCTTTTAAAAAGGCAACAAATGGGGGAGGATAACCAAATTTTTCCAAAGTGTGGAAGAGATGGGGCCAGGTAATGAGATCAAAGGCCTTTTCGGCATCTAAAGATAATACTACATTATGAGAGGTTATGGAAGTGGAGGAAGTGGTTAGGTAAGAAATAACCGAAAGTACTCGCCTAACGTTTAAAACCGAATGTTGTCCGCAAATAAATCCCGATCGGTCGGGATGAATCATATGAGGCAGAGAAAATGTTAGGCAATCGGCAATAATTGTCATTAAAATTTTATAGTCCAGATTTAAAAGGGATATGGGACCATAAGAAGTTGGGTCAGAAAGATCACGGCCCTGTTTCGGAAGTACTTTAATAATAGCGGAGTTGAAATGGAGGGGAAGAGTGTTGGTATCTAAGATATGATTACATAAAGCCGTTGAGTATCTATTTTTGAGAGTAAACATTTAAAAAATTCCCACAAAATACCGTCAGGGCCTTAGAAGGTTTCAAACGAGAAATTGCCGCTCAGACTTCCTCGCAAGTAATCGGGGTCGTTAGGGGAGGGAAGTCATCAGCTGGAATTTGAGGAAGTGTGACATATTCCCAAGGCAAAGAGGTGTGGCAGGTGTCAGTATTGTGGGAGGCTGATAAAGAGGGTTCAGAATACAAATTCTCATAAAAGGATCACATAGTATCCGAAATCTGAAGAGGATCAGTGGTCAAAGAGCCGTCTGCAGATTTTAGTGGGTGTACCAACATAGGGGAACAAGTTCCTTTTAGATTTGTCAACATTTTACATGTTTTATTGCCGAATTTATGAAACCTAAAGTCGACCTAAACTTACATTAATCACCCATGGCACCTAAAAATTCATCAAAATGCAATTTTTGTGTAAGGTAAGAATGTTTGTTAGTCGGGGTAGGAGCGGATTTCTACTGCTAATATGCATCTGTGAGGGCCTAAAAAAAAGAGAAGGATCAGAAACAGCCTGCTCACTATTAGAAAAAACATATTGGTCCCAGGCCATGTGTAACATATCACAGAATTTTGAGGAGTGAACCAGATGAGAAGGGAAACGCCATTGTGGTGGGGGTTTACGATCAGGCTTAACCAAAAAGGAAAACCAAATTAAAGCGTGATCTGAGATAGCTATTGATTTAATATCTGCATCTATAACTTTAGGAAACAAGTGGAGAGATAGGAAAGTGTAATCAATGCGTGACAACGTATAGTGGGCAGCAGAAAGACAAGTGTAATTTTTGTCAGTGGGGTGTAACGCCCTCCAAATGTCGGTGACCTGTAGGGAAGTGGATAAATGGGGAATACCTAACTTAGGCATGTGCACAGAGCCATTGGAGGTGTTAGACCGGTCTAGATAAGGTGAGGTGATGAGATTTAAATCACCACATACTATTACATTTTCATGAAGGTGTGGGGACAATTTAGAAATAATCATTTGGAAAAAAGATTTACTGTACACATTAGGGGCATATATGTTACAGAATATGAATGGGACATCATGTAGGGTAACCCGAACAACAAAGATAGGGTTGTGACATTTGGCTAAAAATGAGTACACCTTGAGCCTTGGAGTTATAAGTGGCCACAACCAGTAGCGTCCACTGAAGCACAATATGCACTTGGGTCAAAAACTGGTTAGATAATAGGGAGCAGCGTGTTTTGGTTAATGGATCTTTTTCAACTTGGACTGAAGTGCTAAGTGTTGTGCCGCAAGGCTCAGTATTAGGACCACTATTGTTCAATATTTTCATTAACGACCTAACAGAAGATCTAGAGAGCATGGTGTCAATTTTTGCAGATGATACCAAATTGTGTAAAGTTATAAATGCGGAGGGGGATGCTGAGTCGCTTCAGAATGATTTAGTTAAATTAGAAGCCTGGGCAGCGAAATGGAGAATGCGCTTCAATACAGACAAGTGTAAGGTAATGCACTGTGGTAACAAGAACAAAAATAACACCTACCTACTAAATGGGGTAAAATTAGGGGATTCTGTACTGGAAAAGGACTTAGGTGTCCTCATAGATAGCAAACTAAATAGTAGTACCCAAAGTAGGACTGCAGCAAAGAAGGCTAATAAGATATTAGCATGCATAAAACGGGGAATTGATGCTAGGGACGAGAGTATTATACTCCCGTTATATAAATCACTTGTGAGGCCACTCCTTGAATACTGTGTACAATTCTGGGCACCTTACTACAAAAAGGATATCCTGGGGCTAGAAAAGGTTCAAAGGCGGGCGACCAAACTAATTAAGGGTATGGAGACGCTGGAATACGAGGAAAGGCTTGCAAGACTAGGCATGTTTACACTGGAAAAGAGGAGATTAAGAGGGGCCATGATCAACATTTACAAATATATAAGGGGACAATATACAGATCTTGCGCAGGACCTGTTTTTGGTTAGATCAACACAGAGAACTCGTGGACACTCGCTCAGGTTAGAGGAGAGGAGATTCCGCACAATACGGCGTAAAGGCTTTTTTACGGCAAGGACGATACGTGTTTGGAATTCCCTGCCTGAGGGAGTTGTAATGGCTGACTCAGTCAACACCTTTAAGAATGGGTTAGATAAATTCCTAATGGATAAGGATATCCAGGGTTACGGGGCATAGTCACGCACTATGGTTATTATAAAAGAGAGGGGTAAAACGTAACGGCAGTCATCAACTTCAGTCAAAGTTTTATACAAAATAATCGTGCATAGGAGACCACAAATAGGTTGAACTCGATGGACAATTGTCTTTTTTCAACCTTAGATACTATGTTACTATGTTACTATCTGAAGTTTAAAGCTTTCTGGATGAGTCAGATGTGATTCCTGGAGAAAAATAATATCAATATCTTGTTTGGTTAAATATTGAAGAATCTTATTCCTCTTGGCTGGGGAATTTATGCCCCCAACTTTAAGGGAGCCTATTTTAAGTTCTGTCATCAAGGATACCACATGAGTTGAAAGACAGCAGTAGACAACAGTGAATAGACAATTAATGTATCAGAAGCATTAGTAAGAGGAATGGGGATAGAATGGGGAGGGACACAGGGAAAAAGAGAAAAAACAACACAGGTCAAATTATGCAACATGGCCGTGTAAAACAGCCAGAAATCCGGTGAGAAATTAACAAGTGGAAACATATACGAGTAAGCCATAACAATGACGTCGCCCTCCGGTAAACAAAGCTGCCATTTAGGAGTACCTGAGTCCAAAAAAAAGGACTACCCAAAAATACATGCTATACAAACATATTGAACATGAGCTAGAGTTCACGGTCACACATAAACTGCATCCACGCACAGCCTGGGAGACAGAGAAATCAGTAAGGATAGAGACTCAGGAGTAGAAAGACATTATATCATATAAAACAATAGTCCCCATCCTTAATCGCATAGAAGGCAGGAAGTAGATAACCATCCATGTCCCTACTCTGGAGCAGAGGAGGGAGGGGCTATAGCCGAAGGGACATCAGCTATATCATCACCGGCATCAGCATCTAATTCCTGAAGATAGGACATAGCATCATCAGGGGACGTGAAATCCGCAGGTGTACCGTTTCTATAGATGCGAAGCTTCGCAAGATATATAAGGGTGAATTTAGGTTTGTCTTTAACTAATTTGGCACAAATGGAGTTAAAATCTTTCCTGGCTTTTGTGAGTTCTACAGAAAAGTCTTGGAAAATAAACAAACGGGAGTTCTCCCACAGCACAAAACGTTGTTTACTGGAGGCCGTCCAGAATGCGAGTTTATGTAAGTAATTAAGACATCAGAAGAGGGTGACACGGGGATGACTGTCAGGTGTGCGTGGTGGGGAACCCACCCTGTTTACCCTTTCGATCACTAAATCCTTACAATCATCAGCAATACCCAGGAGAGATGGAAGCTTGACTTGTACAAATTTGGCAAAGGTCCCTTTTCTGTTTCAAGGAGACCTACCAGCCTAATATTATTTTTTCATGAACGATTTTCTGTGTCCTCTAGACGATTCCATAAATGGTGGTTTTCTTTTTGCAAACGAATAATGGACCCTTATGCTATGGCCATATCATGGCAAAGGGTGCCAATTTGGTTGTCATGTACTGATACCTTGTAGGTAAGGTGTTGTATCTGCTGCATAATGTCCACCACTGCTTTTGTGAGGAGAGGACCCATGGTGCTGGTAATTGCAGCAACTAGGTCAGAAGATGTGATTGGGACATCTGGAGGGTGACTAACCTGAGAGGCGCTCTGGCCGCGTATATTAGCAGCTACTTTTTTGGCTTCTGGAGACGCTGGCGGTGTGGTGATGCCTGGCGCCATATTGGAGTCAGCGCGTCTTTTCTCTTGGCGCGGCGGCTGCGGGAGGGAGGACGGAATCTGCCCATCTGGTAGTAGGACCAGACAAGAGAGCAATGGAGCCCAGTTGGAAGCCATGGGGTGGCTGTTAAAAGCGAGGCAGCAGCGTGCCTACCGGGGCTGTGCAGGAAAACGTCCTCACAGCATGAGACGGAACTGGAAGACTGGGAATTCTTGTTTACAGCAATCTATTAGTTTACCCGCCATATGTGGTTAGTGGTGAGTGTGAAAAATCTAGATGAAACACCAGCAAATATTTTTAAATTAATAATTATTTTTAATATAAACAAATATTTGATAACATATGGTGTTATTGTACTTTGGTACAAAGAAAGATTTGTGAAATGGAACATGACTGAACAAAGAATAACAGAGCTTAAGGTAACAAAAAAAAAGAGTTAGTAGGATATGTAGGTTAAGTTATTGGCTGGATGGTAAGATTATGCTCATAGTGGGTTCTGTATTTAGGGAAGAGGAGGAGAAACAGATTTTGATGGCAGATCAGAACTACTTGGCCCATCTAGGCTACCCCTTATTTACCTTTTGTTACCCTCAACCCTATGTGATCCTTTGTTCTTTGTAAGGAAATTCTTACAGTATGGTCAGGCTATATAAGGCCATAACAATATTAATTGTTTAGATTCTGAGATATACCCTTTAATATTTAGCCTATTCATTGGAATGCTGCAGTGCCCCCCCCCCCCGCAGCACCTGCATATGGGTACCGGTGCTCAGAGACCTCTAATCCTGAACACCGGGATCCCAACTGCATCCCGCCTGATACGGTGGCACCTCGAATGCTTGCACTAGTTATTCCATATGAGATAATAGGGTCCATTGTCTCCCCCTACTCATCTAATATCCATTTATGTATAAGTATAGGATATTTTATGTGTGCGATCAAACATCTTTGGTGTTTTTTAATCTTAGAAAGATATTTTTATCCCCCATTCTATGAGTTTAGCAATAATCCTTTGATCAAAAGTCATGTCTGTTCTCATTTTTTAAAATACGATGTTAGGTATGTGTTGAGTGGGAGGTGGGAGTTATATTATTACATGAGTTATTATATATAATAATGTGTTCTGCAAAAAATATCCTCATCCAGGAAACAAGCTGTAAATGAATTATTAATTATTATATATATATAAAATGTTTTATTTGATATGATTATGTATAAAGGATTCTTTAGGCGTTCGTTCATTTTACACTGTTAAGTGTACATAGAATCCAAAGGTGACACTCCGTCAAATATCAAACAAAAACCTATAGGTTTGGCCATACCTATTGGTTTTTGTTTGATTATTGATGGAGTGCCACCTTTGGATTCTATGTGCACGAACTGCCCTGCGGCAGTAGTACGATTGGATGGCACCCGGCTTTCACACTATGCTTTAAGTGAGGGAGTGGCAAAAAAAGGGGGGAGGTTTGGGGAAGGCCGCACAGGATTACTAATTGGACAAAATATAACTACCTCAGAATTGACTGACACTCTTGGGATATTTTTTCCCTTAATTGGTCAATTGTATACCTATAACCAGAATGGTATTATTGGTAACAACAAATTTTGACGGTCAGTGGTGCTCCCAAGGGTATAAAAGCACAAATCATGAAGAAGACTACAAAGAAGACAAGATAACCCTGGTAGGGAGCACTCTTATCTGAGGTAACAAAATTAATTTTTGTGTATTAATGAAACAATCTTAAAATTACAAATTTTATTAGATATGCCTTAAAAATTAAAGTCTACATGGTCCGTGTGAATTCACTAATAAGTATGTGATCATTTGCGAAAATATATTGAGAGATATGGTCTTATCTAGATGACCTCAGTCAGAACAATTCGATATGTTCAAGTCCGTCTACGCAATAATTCCCTTACCACTGGTGTGTGGCTAAGTGAGGATATGTTAAAAATTGGACAGTGTGACCATCATCTTATCAATTGTAAAGCCCATGTACAAATTCTCAGGGCAATGAGTTTGAATCATAGGTCACTGATAGATTATTTTTAGTTGAGTCACCTATACACCAGTATGAGGCCCAATTAACAAAGAGAAGTGTCTGTGAAGCCGTTTCTCAGAAATATAGTGGACATGGGCATACCATCAGTCAGCCATGTAATGGTGCCACCTGTGTGAAAAAATGATGATTAATTTATGTTAGATCACACGCATATACAAAATGAAGGGGTGTGAGGCACCGGTATATGAAAACAACTATCCCAAACAATACCCTAATAGCTCTATGTCAAATAGTCATGTGTTAATCACTCAGAAAGAAATCAATTTACCTTTAATATGGATCACAGTCGCTGCTGTGTAGAGGTATGAGGTACATGTGCCTCCATTCTCAGCAGTTGTCAACCATTCCACTTACTGGGTTAAGGAAGGGGTGTAAGGTATCAGTACTTGATGACAGCTATCTGGATAAACAGTTGCTTAGTATCAAACAGTCATGTGATGATCGCACCAAGGAAGTTATGCCTCAATTATCAACAGCTGGATACACCCATGTCTTGAGAGATAATATTTTCTGAAAAAAACTCACGCCGTATCACTCCAAATCTCTTTGCCATAATTTCTTCCACATACATCCCAGCAGTTTGAGCAGCAGAACTAAAATTGATTTGTCAGTGCTTAATGACAGCTATCTGGATAAACAGTTGTTTGATGTCAAGCAGTCATATGATGATTGCACCAGAGAAATTGTACCTCAATTATCAACAACTGGATCCACCCATGTCTGAGAGATAATCTACTCCTAAGGAACTCACAGCATACTCACTAAGAGACCTTTTTTGCAATTGTTGATTACAATCGTGCTTTAACAGAGGTATGAGGCACATATACCTCAATTTTTCAGCAGCTACCAAGCAATTTCTGAATGCTGAATTCAAAAAAATGTTGATTACAATCGTGTCTTAACAGAGGTATGAGGCACATATACCTCAATTCTTCAGCAGCTACCAAGCAATTTCAGAATGCTGAATTCAAAAAAAATGTTGATTACAATCGTGTCTTAACAGAGGTATGAGGCACGTATACCTCAGTTTTACAGCAGCTACCAAACAGTTTCAGAATGCTGAATTCATAAAGTAGTAAAAATTGTTGATTACAATCATACTTTGACAGAGGTGTAAGGCATATATATCTCAATTTCTCAACAACTGCCAACCAGTTTAAGAATGCTGAATTCATAACATAGTAATTTGTTTTTTAAACACATAGAGGTGTGTGAAGTGGCCAAGATACAGATGGACCCCTCTTCTGCTGTTCTCCTGTCTTGCCAGCAGGTATAGGACGAGGAATGAGAGAGGGTAGGTGCGCCCGACTTGGCCAGAAGGAAGGAATAGGAGGTATCAAGCAAGGAGACTATGGCAAGTACTCTCTGATGCCTTGTGACAGGTAGTGCAGAGGTTTGAACCTGCACATAAGCCTCTAATGCGGTACACTCCCGAATGGTTAAAAAAAAAATTTTTTTTTTTTTTTTTTAAGAGAGATAAGGGAGAAATTACCACTATTGGCTATTGCCGGTAATAAAACAAATCAATTTGTGTTGTGTATTACTCCATCTCTCTTTACCATAATATCTTCCTACATACACCCCAATAGTTTAAACAAAAGGGATAGTAGAGATAATCACAGCCACTATTAGAGCTCACTGAATATCATAATCAGCTGTTCCCTTCTATGCATTTTCAGCTACTGCCAGCAACCTAGTAGCAAATTGTAATTAAATGTTGATCCTATATCAATTAAAATGATACAATGTCAAAAAATATATTACTGTTCTGAGGTTGCCCACTGAGAATATCACTGAATCAATTTTTCATAGACAATTTATGTCCTCATGGCCATAACCCTGATATAATGGAATGAAACAGGGTATTTTCAGCGTTGTGGAAGAAATCTATGGAGCCGTTAATAGATTCACCGGCCGCCATCTTGTCTGTATAGTTACCACTCTTGGAATAGATTGCAGAGAGGAGAGGGGAATGCCGCCCCAGAGTCCCACATGTGAGCGTCTTTAGTCAAGGATGATCCCCGCCGCTCATCAACCGCACGGGGTCTCGTCTGCCTGAAGCCGCTCTGATCAGCGGCAACCAAACGCTCCCTCTGTTGAACAGATGCATAGGAAGGAACAGCTGATTATGATATTCAGTGAGCTCTAATAGTGGCTGTGATTATCTCTACTATCCCTTTTGTTTAAACTATTGGGGTGTATGTAGGAAGATATTATGGTAAAGAGAGATGGAGTAATACACAACACAAATTAATTTGTTTTATTACCGGCAATAGCCAATAGTGGTAATTTCTCCCTTATCTCTCTTAATAAAAAAAAAAAAATGTAACCATTCGGGAGTGTACCGCATTAAAGGCTTATGTGCAGGTTCAAACCTCTGCACTACCTGTTACAAGGCACCAGAGAGTACTTGCCATAGTCTCCTTGCTTGATACCTCCTCTTCCTTCCTTCTGGCCAAGTTGGGCGCACCTACCCTCTCTCATTCCTCGTCCTATACCTGCTGGCAAGACGGGAGAACAGCAGAAGGGGGGTCCATCTGTATCTTGGCCACTTCACACACCTCTATGTGTTTAAAGAACAAATTACTATGTTATGAATTCAGCATTCTTAAACTGGTTGGCAGGTGTTGAGAAATTGAGATATATATGCCTTACACCTCTGTCAAAGTATGATTGTAATCAACAATTTTTACTACTTTATGAATTCAGCATTCTGAAACTGCTTGGTAGCTGCTGAAAAATTGAGGTATATGTGCCTCATACCTCTGTTAAGACACGATTGTAATCAACAATTCCAAAAAAGGTCTCTTAGTGAGTACGCTGTGAGTTCCTTAGGAGTAGATTATCTCTCAGACATGGGTGGATCCAGTTCTTGATAATTGAGGTACAATTTCTCTGGTGCAATCATCATATGACTGCATGACATCAAACAACTGTTTATCCAGATAGCTGTCATTAAGCACTGACAAATCCATTTTAGTTCTCCTGCTCAAACTGCTGGGATGTATGTGGAAGAAATTATGGCAAAGAGATTTGGAGTGATACGGTGGCACCATTACATGGCTGACTGATGGAATGCCCATGTCCACTATATTTCTGAGAAACGGCTTCACAGACACTTCTCTTTGTTAATTGGGCCCCATACTGGTGTATAGGTGACCCAACTAAAAATAATCTATCAGTGACCTATGATTCAAACTCATTGCCCTGAGAATTTGTACATGGGCTTTACAATTGATAAGATGATGGTCACACTGTCCAATTTTTAACATAACCTCACTTAGCCACACACCAGTGGTAAGGGAATTATTACGTAGACGGACTTGAACATATTGAATTGTTCTGACTGAGGTCATCTAGATAAGACCATATCTATCAATATATTTTCGCAAATGATCACATACTTATTAGTGAATTCACACGGACCATGTAGACTTTAATTTTTAAGGCATATCTAATAAAATTTGTAATTTTAAGATTGTTTCATTAATACACAAAAATTAATTTTGTTACCTCAGATAAGAGTGCTCCCTACCAGGGTTATCTTGTCTTCTTTGTAGTAATCTTCATGTTAAGTGAGGGAGTGCCAGTTCCTCGTTGTACACTGTTAAGTGTAGTTATGCAAAGCACCAGCACCTTAAACTAATGCAGCACGCGTTCAGAGCTACAAGAGGAGGAACAGTCTTACCTTGGATCACACTTTGAGAAAGTCCAGTTACGTGAGTGAAACGCGTCAGTGAGCTTCTCCTCTCCCCCCGTTAACACTGTAGGGAGATTGTAGTGTGAGGACAACATCTGTGTCCATTACCAGTGACAAATGCAGGATTTCTAGAGGAGGGTTTCCAACTGCAGTCCACAATCTCCCACTCTGCGGAACATTTGAGCAAGCATGGGAGTCTGGGGGAGTGGTAGAAGAACCTAGTAATGACACTGGACATTAATGTAAATATTGGTCTTTTTATACAGTGCATACTGTATTTAAAAAATAAAATAAAAAAATATTAATAATAATAAATATAATAAGTTGTCAATGAAAGGTTAAACAAACCATAACAAATAAATACACAAACATAATAGAACCAGTACTGCACTTTCTAAGCACACATTCTCCCACCTCATGGTTAGGCTCCTGTCTCAGATCCACACACACAGCAAACTTGGTAGAAGAAGCTGCTACCACTGGGCATGTGCAGCCGCTCTGCTCTATACCTTACGCTGCATGATGTAGCGGCAGCTCTAGTAATCATATTACTGTATATACCATTGCTATTGTTAATATTTGAACCACTTGTCAAGAGGAGAAGGGATTCTGGGCAACTGGGACCCCCCCCCCCCTCTGTGTTTGCCTTTGATTATGTATCTGGCATCTGCCTTAACAAGGCCCTGGGTAGATGCTAGATCCAAGTGGGCTAAAGGACCTCTGATATCACAACCACGTGACCCACCTCGAGAAGCAGTGCGAGGGGCAAGGTCCTGCCTCAAGTTCAGAACATGGGACTCCCTGGGTTACAACTACTATCCATCAGTGACGTGCGTCCCTGCTATACATAGTAACATAGTAATTGAAGTTGAAAAGAGGCAAAATGTCCATCGTGTTCAACCTGTATTAAATTGTGCTGATTATAATGTACCTGTTGAAGTAATGTTTTATGACTATTTAACAACTATAAATCATGTTACACCCAGATTAACAATGTCAATATTTTAAATGTTATAACCTTGGATATCCTTTTCAGTCTGAAATGTATCCAATCCTTTTTTAAATGAATTTACGTCTGCCATTACTACCTTCCCTGGCAGGGAATTCCAAATTCTTATTGCCCTAACAGTGAAAAACCCTTTCCTCCGTTGCGTACAGAATTTCCTCTCCTCCAGCCTCAGCGTGTGCCCATGTGTCCTAAACAGTGTTCTTTTAATAAATAATTCCTCTGATAACTCTTTGTAATGCCCCTTTACATATTTGAAGATATTAACAATGTCTCCTCTTAGACACCTCTTTTCCAGTGTATACATATTCAACCTAGTAAGCCTTTCCTTATAGTCCAGTCCTTCTTGGCCTTTAATCAATTTAATAGCTCATCTTTGAACCCTTTCGAGTTCACCGATATCTTTTTTATACAGTGGTGCCCAAAACTGAACACAATATTCCAGGTGCGGACGTACCAATGATTTATACAGCTGCAGGATTACATCCTCGTCCCTTGTCTCAATTCCCCGTTTAATGCACGCTAGCACCTTACTTGCCTTCTTTACTGCGCTTTGATATTGTGTATGGTTATTAAGCCTATTATCAATGAGTACTCCCAAATCTTTTTCCAGTACTGTTACCACTAGACTTTCCCCGTTTTAATATGTAGGATGCAAGCTTGTCTTTAGTCCCGAAATGCATAACCTTGAATTTTTCTATATTGAACCTCATTCTCCATTTAGTCGCCCAGGTTTCAAGTTCAGATAAATCATTCTGCAGAGACTCCACATCTATTTCCGAATTAATTACCCTACACAGTTTAGTATCATCTGCAAAGATTGATACTGTGCTTTCCAGGCCTATTTCTAGGTCATTGATAAATATGTTGAACAGTAGTGGCCCGAGTATGGACACTTGTGGTATTCCGCTGACTACTGGGGTCCAGCTTGAGGACTTCCCGTTGACCACTACTCTCTGTACCCTGTTATCCAGCCAGTTACTTATCCATGTGCAGACAGTTTTTCCTAGGCCAAGCTCCTTTAATTTGATGATCAGTCTCCTGTGAGGCAATGTATCGAAGGCTTTTACAAAATCTTAGTAGACCACATCCACTGCTTTTCCCTGGTCGAGATTATTGCTCACTTCCTCAAAGAAGCTAATTAAGTTTGAGATGATCTGTCCCTCACAAACCCATGCTGGTTCTTGCTAATAATCATAGTGGTCTGTAGATACTCCTGTCTGCTATCCCTTAGAATTCCTTCCAATATTTTCCCCCCTATAGACGTCAAACTAACTGGTCTGTAGTTACCCGGATGATTTTTGGATCCCTTTTTAAATAATGACACTACCTCAGCTATACGCCAATCCTTCGGTACCATGCCTGATCTGATTGAACTATTGAAAATCAAGTATAGGGGTCTTGCTAGTTCTGACCTAAGCTCCATAAGAACCCTCGGGTGAAGTCCATCAGGACCAGGTGATTTAATAATCTTAATTTTGCTTAGTCTCTCCCGGACTACTTATTCACTTAAACAAGTATCTAACCACCAATAATTACTGTCACTGTCGTTATGCACTCCTCCCACCATCAGTTCTTCTCTGGTGAACACTGATGAAAAAATATATTCAGTATTTCCACTTTTATTTCATCATCATTTATCAATACTCCAAATTCATCTTTTATAGGACCTATGTTCTCCTTTTTTAACCTTTTGCTGTTTATGTATTTAAAAAACTTTTTAGTATTGGTTTTACTCTCTATAGTGATTTACTTTTCATTATCCATTTTAGCTGCTCTTATTGCTTTTTTGCATTTTTTATTGCATTCTTTGTAATACTTCACTATAATAATGACTCCTCCTTTCCATTAGATTTAAATGCTCTGAAAGCACGCTTCTTGTTATCCATTTCTACCTTGACCTTCTTGTTAAGCCACATTGGTTTCAGTTTAGTACTCCTGCGTTTACTGCCCATAGGGATACATTTGTGAATATTGCTATCTAGCAACCCAAACAAAACTTCCCACTTAATGTCTTTAATTGCACATCTCAGCATACTGAAATTAGCCTTTCTAAAGTTAAATGTTTTGGTTGAACCCTTATAGCTATGTTTCCTGAAACTGATGTCAAATGTGATCATATAGTGATCACTCTTACCCAAAGACTTCCCAACTTTGGTATTTGATATAATATCTGCATTATTAGTAATTACTAAATCTAGAGTAGATTTACTCCTAGTTGGGTCCTCGACAAATTGGGACAAGTATTGATCCTTTAACATATGTAAGAACCTGTTGCTCCTTGCTTTAACACAGGAATCGTTACTCCAATTTATATCAGGATAATTAAAATCCCCAATCACTATGATGTCCCCCAATCCCGCAGCCCTTTTGATTTGCTGCAAGGGTTGTTCTTCCTCATGTATGCTAATATCCGGCTGTTTGTAGCACGTGCCTATGACTAGTTTTTTTTTGCATCAATGCCCCCACTTGAGATTTCAACCCATAGTGATTCCACATTATCGCCAGTCCCCTCATAAACAATCTCCTTTAAGTATGGTTTAAGAGATGGTTTAACATAAAGACATACACCTCCTCATCTTTTGCTTGCCCTGTCCCTCCTGAAAAGAGAATACCCCTCCAAGTTTACAACCCAGTCGTGAGAGTCGTCCCACCATGTTTCTGTAATACCTATAATGTCATACTGAGCCTTTGATGCTAACAATTCCAATTCCCCCATTTTACCTGCTAGACTTCTTGCGTTTGCAAGCTTACATTTTAGTTTAGCGGTTCCCTTGTCCGCTTATTTTTTTAAAGGTAACCTATCGTGGTTTACTAGTGCGTCCCTAGAGTTACTCTTACTGACTGTCCCTCTCGCTCCCTCTCCACCCCCACCATACTTAATAATGCCCACCTTACTCTTCCCTTTTAGCAACCCAATGTTTCCGTCTAAATTCTCCACCCCAACATAAGTATTTTCCCTTATGTTCCGTACCTCATTTTCTATATACTGTAATGATGACACAAGATTGTAGTTAGTTAATATTTTGCCAATACCTTCGTTAATACCCTTTTTAGAACCCATGTAAGTACCCTTACCGGCTGCTCTTTCCCTCCCCCCTTCTCCACCCCCAATTAACTCACTACCACCATCCCTACTATTCTCACTACATGACCCATAGTTTCTAGCTAAACCCTTCCCCCAGGCTCCTAGTTTAAAAGCTCCTCCAACCTACTAACCATCCTTCCCCCCAGCACCACAGCCCCCTCCTCATTCAGGTGCAATCCATCGCGACAAAAAGATGGCGCCTGACTGAGAAGTCCGCCCAGTGTTCCAAGAACACAAACCCCTCTTTCCTACACCAGTCTCTAAGCCACACATTTACCTCATTGATCTCCCTCTGCCTCCCTGGGCTAGCGCGTGGCACTGGTAATATTTCCGAGAATATTACCTTAGATGTCCTTTTTTTTTAGTTTCTGGCCTAAGTCCCTATAATCTTTCTTAAGGACATCCCACCTGCCTCTAACTTTGTCTGTGGTGCCAACGTGCACCAAGACCGCTGGGTCTTTCCCAGCCCCTCCCAACAATCTATCTACCCGGTCCGTGATGTGCCGAACCCGAGCACCCGGGAGACAACATACCATACGGCGATCCCGGTAACAGATTGCCCTATCTGCCTTCCTGATGATAGAGTCCCCTATCCATGTGGACATCTATTTGGAATAGTAACCTGTCTGAAGTGTGGTGAGCAAATCGAGGGTACATGTTTTAATGTTCCATCCACGAGATCCCATGTACTGAATTTGAGCACAAGGTACTTTAGCCAATTGAGATCTAGCCTCAACTTAGAGATGTGCAACGGACATTTTTTGGGTTTTGTGTTTTGGTTTTGGATTCGGTTCTGCGGCTGTGTTTTGGATTCAGACGCGTTTTTGGCAAAACCTCCCTGAAATTTTTTTGTCGGATTCGGGTGTGTGTTGGATTCAAGTGGTTGTTTTTTTTCAAAAAACCCTCAAAAACAGCTTAAATCATATAATTTGTGGGTAATTTTGATCCCATAGTATTATTAACCTCAATAACCATAATTTCCACTCATTTCCAGTCTATTCTGAACACCTCACACCTCGCAATATTATTTTTAGTCCTAAAATTTGCACCGAGGTCGCTGGATGACTAAGCTAAGCGACTCAAGTGGCCGGCACAAACACCTGGCCCATCTAGGAGTGGCACTGCAGTGTCAGACAGGATGGCACTTAAAAAATTGCCCCAAACATCACATGATGCAAAGAAAAAAAGAGGCGCACCAAGGTCGCTGTGTGACTAAGCTAAGCGACACAAGTTGCCGACACAAACACCTGGCCCATCTAGGAGTGGCACTGCAGTGTCAGGCAGGATGGCACTTCAAAAAAATAGTCCCCAAACAGCACATGATGCAAAGAAAAAAAGAGGCACACCAAGGTCGCTGGATGGCTAAGCTAAGCGACACAAGTGGCCGACACAAACACCTGGCCCATCTAGGAGTGGCACTGCAGTGTCAGGCAGGATGGCACTTCAAAAAAATTGTCCCCAAAAAGCACATGATGCAAAGAAAAAAAGAGGCGCACCAAGGTCGCTGTGTGACTAAGCTAAGCGACACAAGTGGCCGACACAAACACCTGGCCCATCTAGGAGTGGCACTGCAGTGTCAGGCAAGATGGCACTTCAAAAAAATAGTCCCCAAACAGCACATGATGCAAAGAAAAAAAAAGGCGCACCAAGGTCGCTGAATGGCTAAGCTAAGCGACACAAGTGGCCGACACAAACACCTGGCCCATCTCGGAGTGGCACTGCAGTGTCAGGCAGGATGGCACTTCAAAAAAATTGTACCCAAACAGCACATGATGCAAAGAAAAATGAAAGAAAAAAGAGGTGCAAGATGGAATTGTCCTTGGGCCCTCCCACCCACGCTTATGTTGTATAAACAGGACATGCACACTTTAACGAACCCATCATTTCAGCGACAGGGTCTGCCACACGACTGTGACTGAAATGACTGGTTGGTTTGGGCCCCCACCAAAAAAGAAGCAATCAATCTCTCCTTGCACAAACTGGCTCTACAGATGCAAGATGTCCACCTCATCATCATCCTCCGATTCCTCACCCCTTTCACTGTGTACATCCCCCTCCTCACAGATTATTAATTCGTCCCCACTGGAATCCACCATCTCAGGTCCCTGTGTACTTTCTGGAGGCAATTGCTGGTGAATGTCTCCACGGAGGAATTGATTATAATTCATTTTGATGAACATCATCTTCTCCACATTTTCTGGAAGTAACCTCGTACGCCGATTGCTGACAAGGTGAGCGGCTGCACTAAACACTCTTTCGGAGTACACACTGGAGGGTGGGCAACTTAGGTAAAATACAGCCAGTTTGTGCAAGGGCCTCCAAATTGCCTCTTTCTCCAGCCAGTATACGTACGGACTGTCTGACGTGCCTACTTGGATGCGGTCACTCATATAATCCTCCACCATTCTTTCAATGGTGACAGAATCATATGCAGTGACAGTAGACGACAAGTCAGTAATCGTTGGCAGGTCCTTCAGTCCGGACCAGATGTCAGCACTCGCTCCAGACTGCCCTGCATCACCGCCAGCAGGTGGGCTCGGAATTCTTAGCCTTTTCCCCGCAGCCCCAGTTGCAGGAGAATGTGAAGGAGGAGCTGTTGACGGGTCACGTTCTGCTTGAGTTGACAAGTGTCTCACCAGCAGGTCTTTGAACATCTGCAGACTTGTGTCTGCCGGAAAGAGAGATACAATGTAGGCTTTAAACCTAGGATCGAGCATGGTGGCCAAAATGTAGTGCTCTGATTTCAACAGATTGACCACCCGTGAATCCTGGTTAAGCGAATTAAGGGCTCCATCCACAAGTCCCACATGCCTAGCGGAATCGCTCCGTTTTAGCTCCTCCTTCAATCTCTCCAGCTTCTTCTGCAAAAGCCTGATGAGGGGAATGACCTGACTCAGGCTGGCAGTGTCTGAACTGACTTCACGTGTGGCAAGTTCAAAGGGTTGCAGAACCTTGCACAACGTTGAAATCATTCTCCACTGCGCTTGAGTCAGGTGCATTCCCCCTCCGTTGCCTATATTGTAGGTAGATGTATAGGCTTGAATGGCCTTTTGCTGCTCCTCCATCCTCTGAAGCATATAGAGGGTTGAATTCCACCTCGTTACCACCTCTTGCTTCAGCTGATGGCGGGGCAGGTTCAGGAGTGTCTGCTGGTGCTCCAGTCTTCGGCACGCGGTGGCTGAATGCCGAAAGTGGCCCGCAATTCTTCGGGCCACCGACAGCATCTCTTGCACGGCCCTGTCGTTTTTAAAAAAATTCTGCACCACCAAATTCAATGTATGTGCAAAGGATGGGACGTGCTGGAATTTGCCCACATGTAATGCACGCACAATATTGGTGGCGTTGTCCGATGTCACAAATCCCCAGGAGAGTCCAATTGGGGTAAACCATTCTGCGATGATGTTCCTCAGTTTCCGTAAGAGGTTGTCAGCTGTGTGCCTCTTATGAAAAGTGGTGATACAAAGCGTAGCCTGCCTAGGAACGATTTGGCATTTGCGAGATGCTGCTACTGGTGCCGCCGCTGCTGTTCTTGCTGCGGGAGGCAATACATCTACCCAGTGGGCTGTCACAGTCATATAGTCCTGAGTCTGCCCTGCTCCACTTGTCCACATGTCCGTGGTTAAGTGGACATTGGGTACAACTGCATTTTTTAGGACACTGGTGACTCTTTTTCTGACGTCTGTGTACATTCTCGGTATCGCCTGCCTAGAGAAATGGAACCTAGATGGTATTTGGTACCGGGGACACAGTACCTCAAACAATTCTCTAATTCCCTGTGAATTAACGGTGGATACCGGACACACGTTTAACACCAACGCAGCTGCCAAGACCTGAGTTATCCGCTTTGCAGCAGGATGACTGCTGTGATATTTCATCTTCCTCGCAAAGGACTGTTGGACAGTCAATTGCTTACTGGAAGTAGTACAAGCGGTCTTCCAACTACCCTTCTGGGATGACAATCGACTCCCAGCAGCAACAACAGCAGCGCCAGCAGCAGTAGGCGTTACACTCAAGGATGCATCGGAGGAATGCCAGGCAGGAGAGGACTCGTCAGACTTGCCAGTGACATGGCCTGCAGGACTATTGGTTTTCCTGTCTAATGAGGAAATTGACACTGAGGGAGTTGGTGGTGTGGTTTGCAGGAGCTTGGTTACAAGAGGAAGGGATTTAGGTGTCAGTGGACTGCTTCCGCTGTCACCCAAAGTTTTTGAACTTGTCAATGACTTCTGATGAATGCGCTCCAGGTGACGTATAAGGGAGGATGTTCCTAGGTGGTTAACGTCCTTACCCCTACTTATTACAGCTTGACAAAGGCAACACACAGCTTGACACCTGTTGTCCGCATTTCTGTTAAAATAATTCCACACCGAAGAGGTGATTTTTTTTTGTAATTTGACCAGGCATGTCAATGGCCATATTCGTCCCACGGACAACAGGTGTCTCCCCGGGTGCCTGATTTAAACAAACCACCTCACCATCAGAATCCTCCTTGTCAATTTCCTCCTCAGCGCCAGCAACACCCATATCCTCATCCTGGTGTACTCTTCAATTTGACTATCTGGAACTGGACTGCGGGTACTTCTTCCAGCACTTGCAGGGGGCGTGCAAATGGTGGAAGGCGCCACCTCTTCCCGTCCAGTGTTGGGAAGGTCAGGCATCGCAACCGACACAATTGGACTCCTTGGGGATTCGTGATTTAGAAGAACGCACAGTTCTTTGCTGTGCTTTTGCCAGCTTAAGTCTTTTCATTTTTCTAGCGGGAGGATGAGTGCTTCCATCCTCATGTGAAGCTGAACCACTAGCAATTAACATAGGCCAGGGCCTCAGCCGTTCCTTGCCACTCCGTGTCGTAAATGGCACATTGGCAAGTTTACGCTTCTCCTCAGACGCTTTTAATTTAGATTTTTGGGTCATTTTACTGAACTTTTGTTTTTTGTATTTTACATGCTCTCTAGTATGACATTGGGCATTGGCCTTGGCAGACAACGTTGATGGCATTTCATCATCTCGGCCATGACTAGTGGCAGCAGCTTCAGCACGAGGTGGAAGTGGATCTTGATCTTTCCCTATTTTACCCTCCACATTTTTGTTCTCCATTTTTTAATGTGTGGAATGATATGCCAGTAATATATCAATAGCAATGGCCTACTGTACTGTACTATATATGTATACTGTTGGGTCACCAAAATGCTGCACTGTAATACTATATATACTGTTCACAAAAATGCCGCACAGATATGGAATGGATACGTGCACTCAGTGACACAGAGCTGCAAGATACAGCAATGGCCTACTGTACACAACTATATACTGTTGGGTCACCAAAATGCTGCACTGTAATACTATATATACTGCTCACAAAAATGCCGCACAGATATGGAATGGACACATGCACTCAGTGACACAGAGCTGCAAGATACAGCAATGGCCTACTGTACACAACTATATACTGTTGGGTCACCAAAATGCTGCACTGTAATACTATATATACTGCTCACAAAAATGCTGCACAGATATGGAATGGATACGTGCAGTGACACAAAGCTGCAAGATACAGCAATGGCCTACTGTACTGTACTACTATAATTATTATATACTGGTGGTCCCCAGTCCCCACAATGCAGCACACTGATCAGATATTTGCAGCACACTGAGCACAGATATGGAGCGTTTTCAGGCAGAGAACATAGATATTTTCAGCACACTGAGCACAGATTATTTGCAGCACACTGAGCACAGATATTTGCAGCACACTGAGCACAGATATTTGCAGCACACTGAGCACAGATTTCGGAGCTTTTCAGGGAGAGAAAGCTGGCACGTCCTCTCCGTTCAATCTCCAATGCACGAGTGAAAATGGCGGCGACGCGCGGCTCCTTATATAGAATATGAATCTCGCGAGAATCCGACAGCGGGATGATGACGTTCGGGCGCGTTCTGGTTAACCGAGCAAGGCGGGAAGATCCAAGGCTGCCTCAGAACCGTGTAAAATGGGTGAAGTTCGGGGGGGTTCGGATCTCGAGGAACCGAACCCGCTCATCTCTAGCCTCAATACGAGCCCCGGCATTAAGCATACAACAGTGAACTGTAGGTGATGTAATGGCTGGCAGATGGGATACAAAAAAATATTTGCTATCGGCATTAACAATAATATACTACAAATCTGTGTGTAAGTAGCATATAAAACAGGTGGGATTTTTTTCATATTTTGAGCAAAACATTTAAGCTTTCAGCCCATCGTCTAGGGACCCCAATTTTCTGCAAGTCTCCACACCAGCATATATGCTCAGTACACCATTACATTGCAGTTACATGTACTCACCTCCTAGATACAGAGGGGGATATCTACATAGGGCTGGCTTGTGAGCCACACCCAACTCGGCCTTTTATAGCCATAATTATAAGCTGCAATGTCAGCACTAGGCAAAATATTTTGAAACAAAACAGAAAATAAATATGCCCGTGCTCGGTTTTACCAACATTGTACATGGTATCAGCTGTGTGGCAATATTAATGCAATACAAAACAGAAATATGCTTGCTATCAGCATAAAGAAACATGAATATGACAGCAGGTAAGAAATACTTGGATTATCTACTCTGTTCATGTACTGTACATACATTTACACACTAGTGTTAATTTTTGTTGGGAGACAATTAACCTACCAGTATATTTTTGGATTGTGGGGGGAAGCCGGAACACCCAGAGGAAACCCACACAAGCAAAGGGAGACTATACAGGATCCACACAGTTGGGGCCATGGTGAGAAATGAACCCATGACCTTAGTGCTTTGAGGCAGTAATGCTAACCATTACACCATTCATACTGTCAGTATTGCACTAATAATATACTGCAGATCAGTAGCGGATCTTGCCACGGGCAAGCAGGACTTTTGCCCGGGGCGCCGCCTTCCGGAGGGCGCCGCACCAGGGCAAGATCCGCTGCTGCTGTGTGCCCACCGCTGCCGCTGGCCGCTGTGAAGGGAAACTAGATGCGTACGCGTCTAGTTTCCCTTCGTGGAGAGGTCCTTTACTGTGCGGTGCGCAATGACATCATCGCACACCGCACAGCAAAAGTCCTCTCCACGAAGGGAACTAGACGCTACGCGTCTAGTTTCCCTTCGTGGAGAGGACCTTTGCTGTGCGGTGCGCGATGACGTCATCGCGCACCGCACATCATTTCAGTCTGTACAGGGGGCGTAAGTGACCACGCCCCCTGTACGAAGCCACACCCCTTATTGCCGCCCGGGGCGAAACACAGCCCCAGAACCGGCCCTGCTGCAGATCTGTATGTATGTAGCAAATAGAGGGGATTTTGTCATATTTTGATCGAAACATTTAAGCTTGCAGCCCATTTTCAAGGGACCTCTATTTTCTGCAAGTCCCTACACTAGCATATTACAATTACATTGCAGTTACCAGCAGGGCTTAAAGTGGTACTGGAAAGGTGGGGGAACTCATCTCCCCCACGAACCCTCCCCCTATGCGCGCCGAAGGCGCATGCCGCAAAAGAGGTGTGGCCTCATAAGGAAGGGGCGTGGCCACACAAAAGTACCCCTAATTAAAAATAATGCCTCACAGTAGCACACTCTTATTCACATTGCCCGCCCAACATACTAGTGCCCTTTACACACACAATGCCCACAGCAGTGCCCTCCCCCTCCTAATTTTAGATTCGATTCACAATATAGCAGTATATGTTGAACAACCTTTGCTCACCTCTCTCTTGTTTCCTTTGTCTGTCACTCTCCTCATGTGTCCATATCTTCATCCTAGGTATCCCATACTCCCTATATGCTCTCCTTTGTGTCTAATCATCTGAATCTTTCTCTCCTTTTCTTACCCCCTACACCTCTCACTCCCTGTGCCTCACTCCCCCATCTCACCGCCTGCACCTGTCACTCTCTGCAACCCTTTCAGCCTCTGCTTCTATCTCACTCCCTGCTCCTCTCACTCCCCCAACTCACTCCCTGCTCCTCTCACTCCCTGCTCCTCTCACTCCCCCAACTCACTTCCTGCTCCTCTCACTCCCCCAACTCACTTCCTGCTCCTCTCACTCCCCCAACTCACTCCCTGCTCCTCTCACTCCCCCAACTCACTCCCTGCTTCTCTCACTCCCCCATCTCACTCCCTGCTCCTCTCACTCCCCCATCTCACCCTTTGCTCCTCTCACTCCCCCAACTCACTCCCTGCTCCTCTCACTCCCCCAACTCACTCCCTGCTCCTCTCACTCCCCCATCTCACCCCCTGCTCCTCTCACTCCCCCAACTCACCCCCTGCTCCTCTTACTCCCCCATCTCACCCCCTGCACCTCTCACTCCCCCATCTCACCCCCTGCTCCTCTCACTCCCCCATCTCACCGCCTGCACCTCTCACTCCCTGCGACCATTTCAGCCGCTGCTTCTATCTCACTCCCTGCTCCTCTCACTCCCCCAACTCACTCCCCCAACTCACTTCCTGCTCCTCTCACTCCCCCAAGTCACTCCCTGCTCCTCTCACTCCCCCAACTCACTCCCTGCTTCTCTCACTCCCCCATCTCACTCCCTGCTCCTCTCACTCCCCCATCTCACCCTTTGCTCCTCTCACTCCCCCAACTCACTCCCTGCTCCTCTCACTCCCCCAACTCACTCCCTGCTCCTCTCACTCCCCCATCTCACCCCCTGCTCCTCTCACTCCCCCAACTCACCCCCTGCTCCTCTTACTCCCCCAACTCACTCCCTGCTCCTCTCACTCCCCCAACTCACTCCCTGCTCCTCTCACTCCCCCAAGTCACTCCCTGCTCCTCTCACTCCCCCAACTCACTCCCTGCTTCTCTCACTCCCCCATCTCACTCCCTGCTCCTCTCACTCCCCCATCTCACCCTTTGCTCCTCTCACTCCCCCAACTCACTCCCTGCTCCTCTCACTCCCCCAACTCACTCCCTGCTCCTCTCACTCCCCCATCTCACCCCCTGCTCCTCTCACTCCCCCAACTCACCCCCTGCTCCTCTTACTCCCCCAACTCACTCCCTGCTCCTCTCACTCCCCCATCTCACCCCCTGCTCCTCTCACTCCCCCATCTCTCCCCCTGCTCCTCTTACTCCCCCATCTCACCCCCTGCTCCTCTCACTCCCCCATCTCACTCCCTGCTCCTCTCACTCCCCCAACTCACCCCCTGCTCCTCTCACTCCCCCATCTCACCCTTTGCTCCTCTCACTCCCCCAACTCACTCCCTGCTCCTCTCACTCCCCCATCTCACACCCTGCTCCTCTCACTCCCCCAACTCACCCCCTGCTCCTCTTACTCCCCCATCTCACTCCCTGCTCCTCTCACTCCCCCATCTCACCCTTTGCTCCTCTCACTCCCCCAACTCACTCCCTGCTCCTCTCACTCCCCCAACTCACTCCCTGCTCCTCTCACTCCCCCATCTCACCCCCTGCTCCTCTTACTCCCCCATCTCACCCCCTGCTCCTCTCACTCCCCCATCTCACCCCCTGCTTCTTTCACCCCCTCCCCGTCTTACCCCCTGCTTCTTTCACGCCCTCCCCCAACTCACCCCCTGCTTCTTTCTCACCCCCTGCATCCTGAAAGCCTGGACTCTGGAGCATCGGGTCTCCTGCATCAGTGGCTGTGGCCTGAATCATCAGGTCCTGGCTGTGGTGTAAAGCTGGCAGCGGCTGCCAGATAGTCCTGGCTCACAGACCGGCTGCTATTCAAAAGAAGCAAGGCTGCACTTTGAATCTGGCGCCAATTGTGCGCCATTCATAGCTCCCAGACCGCCAGCTAATGAGAAGCTGCCAGTCCGCGAGCCGTGATTGGCTCATGCCAGATTTTGAAATAGCCGCCCCTTTTTTTGATTGCCACTGGTCCCGAGCATGGTACACAATTGAGAACCACTGCCCTAGTCACTGCTGCCCCCAACGGACACTTTATATTAGTTTTGTTTCATTTGTCAGCTAAGCAGATCCATAACCTGACCTAACACACCCCAATCCACCATTACCTTCATTAATACCTCAGCAGCACCCACACTCCTCATTCATTAAAAACACCCCAAAGCACCGACACCCTCATTCATTCATAAAATCCCCTGAGCACCCACACCCTCATTCATTAATAAAATCCCCAGAGCACCCACACCCTCATTCATTAATAACACCCCAAAGCACTCAACACCCTCATTCATTAATAACACCCCAAAGCACCCACACCCTTATTCACTAATAACAACCCTAGAAATCCTCAATGAGTACTAACAACACCCCCCAACCCCCCCCCAAAAAAAAAAAACAACGATTTGAAAAAAAAAAACCTAAACCTCAGAATACTATTTAGAGACGTGATATAAGTAGAACCCCCCCCATACCTCCCTTCAGCATTCACTCACTGTACCCTGTGGGCTGCTGTGTGCACCTCCCACATCCAGAACAGAGTGGGTGCAGCTGCTTGTAAGGTAGGGGCTGTCTGGGTGCTCCTATCTCTGTGCCCGCTCCAAATCTGCACAGCGACGGCATTCTTTCAAATCCAGCAGCAGCTCCTCTGCTGCTCTCTGTGCGGTGCGCTGCTGGTAATGAGGCAGACGTCGCTCCATGACGTCACCGCGTCTCATTCCCAGCTTGCCATAGGAGGGGGGAGGCGGGCCATATCATTGTAGTGCCGCCCGCCTCCCTCATCTATTTAGACATGCAGCGCGGCTCATCTGCAGAATGTGTTCCGGTATAACCAGGGGAAGGTGGGCTGGCGGAGGCGTAACGGTTCCGCCTCCAGAAGGAGGTGACGGAACGCAGTTCCACCCCATTCCGGCCCACTTTAACCCCTGTTACCAGTGCTTAAAGTGGTCTTAGAGAGGAGGTGGAACCCCCCCCCTTCCCCCCCAGCGCCCATCCAAAAAAGGGCGTGTCACACAATAGTTATAATGCCCACAGTAGTAGCACCCCTAATACACATAATGCCCACAGTAGTAGCACCCCGTAATACACAGTGCCCACAGCAGTGGCGCCCCTTTTGCAATGACCACAGTAGTAGTGCTCCTTATGCAATGTCCACTGTACTGGTAGTGCCCCTTATATAGAGCTCATAGTAGTGGTGCTCCTTATGCAATGCCCCCAGTAGTAGTGCCCCTTATATCCCCAGTAGTGATGCTCCTTATGAAGTGCCTCCTTTACAATGCCCTCATTAGTAGTGCCCCCATTAGTAATGCCCTTAATGGTAATGGCCCTGTGTAGTATTGCCCCCAGTAGTAATGTTGCCTGTAGTAATGCCCCAGTCGTTTAGCCCCCTGTAATTTAGCCCCAGTAGTTATGCCCCCAGTAGTAATGCCCCTGCAGTTATGACCCCAGTAGTTTACCCCTACTTTAGTTTAGCATCCCAGTGGTAATGCCACCCGCAGTTTAGCCCCTGTAGTTTAGTCCTCATGTAGTTAGTCTGGTGAGGGGGACCTGCTCAGGGCCAGAGAAATGGATACCTAGCAACAGTGCCGTAACTAGACAATTTAGCACTGTGTGCAAGAAACGGCATCGGAGCCCCACCCCTGCATGCAAAACAGGGGCAGTGCGCGCCGTAGGCGCGTGCAAAAATACATACTGGCGTGGCTTCGTGGGGAAGGGGTGTGGCCACAAAATAATACCAATTCGTAAAAAGGTGCACAGTAGTCTCCATTATTCAAATTACGCAGCACAGTAGCACCACTACACCAGGTAGAGACCCTTTTACACCTTACAGCGGACAGATTCCTTTTTTTACACATTACGGCAGACAGCATCCCCTTTTTACACATTACGGCAGACAGCGTCCCCCTTTTTACACATTACGGCAGACTGCGTGCACTTTTTACACATAACGGCACAGACAGCGTCCCCTTTTTACACATAACGGCAGACAGCGTGCCCTTGTTACACATAGCGGCAGACAGCGTACACTTTTTACACATTACGGCAGACAGCGTGCCCTTGTTAAACATAGCGACAGACAGCATACACTTTTTACACATAACGGCAGACAGCGTCCCCTTTTTACACATGACGGCAGACAGCGTCCCCTTTTTACACATTACGGCAGACAGCGTCCCCTTTTTACACATTACGGCAGATAGCGTACACTTTTTACACATAACGGCAGACAGCGTCCCCTTTTTACACATTGCGGCAGGCAGATTCCCCCTTTTTACACATTGCGGCAGGCAGATTCCCCATTTTTACACATAGCGGCAGACAGATTCCCCCTTTTCTCTAACGTCCTAGTGGATGCTGGGGACTCCGTCAGGACCATGGGGATTAGCGGCACCGCAGGAGACAGGGCACAAAAATAAAGCTTTAGGATCAGGTGGTGTGCACTGGCTCCTCCCCCCATGACCCTCCTCCAAGCCTCTGTTAGGTTTTTGTGCCCGTCCGAGCAGGGTGCAATCTAGGTGGCTCTCCTAAAGAGCTGCTTAGAAAAAGTTTTTAGGTTTTTTATTTTCAGTGAGTCCTGCTGGCAACAGGCTCACTGCATCGAGGGACTTAGGGGAGAGAAGTGAACTCACCTGCGTGCAGGATGAATTGGCTTCTTAGGCTACTGGACACCATCAGCTCCAGAGGGATCGAACACAGGCCCAGCCATGGAGTCCGGTCCCGGAGCCGCGCCGCCGACCCCCCTTGCAGATGCCGAAGATTGAAGAGGTCCAGAAACAGGCGGCAGAAGACTTTTCAGTCTTCATGAGGTAGCGCACAGCACTGCAGCTGTGCGCCATTGTTGTCAGCACACTTCACACAGCGGTCACTGAGGGTGCAGGGCGCTGGGGGGGGCGCCCTGGGCAGCAATGTATAATACCTTTTTTATGGCTAAAAATACATCACATATAGCCCTTGAGGCTATATGGATGTATTTAACCCCTGCCAGATCTCACAAACTCCGGGAGAAGAGCCCGCCGAAATAGGGGGCGGGGCTTATTCTCCTCAGCACACAGCGCCATTTTCCTGCTCAGCTCCGCTGTGAGGAAGGCTCCCAGGACTCTCCCCTGCACTGCACTACAGAAACAGGGTAAAACAGAGAGGGGGGGCACTTTTTTGGCGATATTACTATATTTAAGCTGCTATAAGGATACAACACTTATATAGGGTTGTTCCCATATATATTATAGCGCTTGGGTGTGTGCTGGCAAACTCTCCCTCTGTCTCCCCAAAGGGCTAGTGGGGTCCTGTCTTCAATAGAGCATTCCCTGTGTGTCTGCTGTGTGTCGGTACGTGTGTGTCGACATGTATGAGGACGATGTTGGTGTGGAGGCAGAGCAATTGCCGGTAATGGTGATGTCACCCCCCAGGGAGTCGACACCGGAATGGATGGCTTTGTTTATGGAATTACGTGATAATGTCAGCACATTACAAAAATCAGTTGACGACATGAGACGGCCGGCAAACCAGTTAGTACCTGCCCAGGCGTCTCAGACACCGTCAGGGGCTGTAAAACGCCCTTTACCTCAGTCGGTCGACACAGACCCAGACACGGACACTGAATCTAGTGTCGACGGTGAAGAAACAAACGTATTTTCCAGTAGGGCCACACGTTATATGATCACGGCAATGAAGGAGACTTTACATATCTCTGATACTGCAAGTACCACAAAAAGGGGTATTATGTGGGGTGTGAAAAAACTACCTGTAGTTTTTCCTGAATCAGAGGAATTGAATGATGTATGTGATGAAGCGTGGGTTAACCCAGATAGAAAAGTGCTAATTTCAAAAAAGTTATTGGCATTATACCCTTTCCCGCCAGAGGTTAGGGCGCGCTTGGAAACACCCCCTAGGGTGGATAAGGCGCTCACACGCTTATCAAAACAAGTGGCGTTACCGTCTCCTGATACGGCCGCCCTCAAGGATCCAGCTGATAGGAGGCTGGAAACTACCTTAAAAAGTATATACACACATACTGGTGTTATACTGCGACCAGCCATCGCCTCAGCCTGGATGTGCAGTGCTGGGGTGGTCTGGTCGGATTCCCTGACTGAAAATATTGATAGCCTGGATAGGGACAGTATTTTATTGACTTTAGAGCAATTAAAGGATGCTTTTCTTTATATGCGAGATGCTCAGAGGGATATTTGCACTCTGGCATCGAGAGTAAGTGCGATGTCCATATCTGCCAGAAGAAGTTTATGGACGCGACAGTGGTCAGGTGATGCGGATTCCAAACGGCATATGGAAGTATTGCCGTATAAAGGGGAGGAATTATTTGGCGTCGGTCTATCGGATCTGGTGGCCACGGCAACTGCCGGAAAATCCACCTTTTTACCTCAGACCCCCTCCCAACAGAAAAAGACACCGTCTTTTCAGCCGCAGTCCTTTCGGTCCTATAAGAACAAGCGGGCAAAAGGACAGTCATATCTGCCCCGAGGCAGAGGAAAGGGTAAGAGAGGGCAGCAAGCAGCTCCTTCCCAGGAACAGAAGCCCGCCCCGGGTTCTGCAAAGCCCTCAGCATGACGCTGGGGCTTTACAAGCGGACTCAGGAGCGGTGGGGGGTCGACTCAAGAATTTCAGCGCGCAGTGGGCTTGCTCACAGGTGGACCCCTGGATCCTGCAGGTAGTATCTCAGGGTTACAGGTTGGAATTCGAGAAGTCTCCCCCTCGCCGGTTCCTAAAGTCTGCTTTGCCAACGTCTCCCTCAGACAGGGCGACGGTATTGGAAGCCATTCACAAGCTGTTTTCTCAGCAGGTGATAGTCAAGGTACCCCTCCTACAACAGGGAAAGGGGTATTACTCCACACTATTTGTGGTACCGAAGCCGGACGGCTCGGTAAGACCTATTCTAAATCTGAAATCTTTGAACCTGTACATACAAAAATTCAAGTTCAAGATGGAGTCACTCAGAGCAGTGATAGCGAATCTGGAAGAAGGGGACTTTATGGTGTCCCTGGACATAAAAGATGCTTACCTGCATGTCCCAATTTGCCCTTCACATCAAGGGTACCTCAGGTTCGTGGTGCAAAACTGTCATTATCAGTTTCAGACGCTGCCGTTTGGATTGTCCACGGCACCTCGGGTCTTTACCAAGGTAATGGCCGAAATGATGATTCTTCTGCGAAGAAGAGGCGTATTAATTATCCCTTACTTGGACGATCTCCTGATAAGGGCAAGGTCCAGAGAACAGCTGGAGGACGGAGTAGCACTAACCCAAGTAGTGCTGCAACAACACGGGTGGATTCTGAATTTTCCAAAATCTCAGTTGACCCCGACAACACGTCTGCTGTTCCTGGGAATGATTCTGGACACGGTTCAGAAAAAGGTGTTTCTTCCGGAGGAGAAAGCCAAGGAGTTTTCCGAACTTGTCAGGAACCTCCTAAAACCAGGAAAAGTGTCTGTGCATCAATGCACAAGAGTCCTGGGAAAGATGGTGGCTTCTTACAAAGCGATTCCATTCGGCAGATTCCACGCACGAATTTTTCAGTGGGATCTGCTGGACAAATGGTCCGGATCGCATCTGCAGATGCATCAGCGGATAACCTTATCGCCACGGACAAGGGTGTCTCTTCTGTGGTGGTTGCAGAGTGCTCATCTGTTAGAGGGCCGCAGATTCGGCATAAAGGACTGGGTCCTGGTGACCACGGATGCCAGTCTGAGAGGCTGGGGAGCGGTCACACAGGGAAGAAACTTCCAGGGAGTATGGTCAAACCTGGAGATATCTCTTCACATAAATATACTGGAGCTAAGAGCGATTTACAATGCTCTAAGCCTGGCAAAACCCCTGCTTCAGGGTCAGCCGGTGTTGATCCAGTCGGACAACATCACGGCAGTCGCCCACGTAAACAGACAGGGCGGCACAAGAAGCAGGAGAGCAATGGCAGAAGCTGCAAGGATTCTTCGCTGGGCGGAAGATCATGTGATAGCACTGTCAGCAGTGTTCATTCCGGGAGTGGACAACTGGGAAGCAGACTTCCTCAGCAGACACGATCTACACCCGGGAGAGTGGGGACTTCATCCAGAAGTCTTCCACATGATTGTGAACCGTTGGGAAAAACCAAAGGTGGACATGATGGCGTCTCGCCTCAACAAAAAACTGGACAAGTATTGCGCCAGGTCAAGAGACCCTCAGGCAATAGCTGTGGACGCTCTGGTAACGCCGTGGGTGTTCCAGTCAGTGTATGTGTTTCCTCCTCTGCCTCTCATACCAAAAGTACTGAGAATTATACGGCAAAGGGGAGTAAGAACGATACTCGTGGCTCCGGATTGGCCAAGAAGAACTTGGTACCCGGAACTTCAGGAGATGCTCACGGAAGATCCGTGGCCTCTACCTCTAAGACGGGACCTGCTTCAGCAGGGACCGTGTCTATTCCAAGACTTACCGCGGCTGCGTTTGACGGCATGGCGGTTGAACGCCGAATTCTAAGGGAAAAAGGCATTCCGGAAGAGGTCATTCCTACACTGGTAAAAGCCAGGAAGGAGGTGACTGCACAACATTATCACCGCATTTGGAGAAAATATGTTGCGTGGTGTGAGGCCAGGAAGGCCCCCACGGAGGAATTTCAATTGGGTCGATTCCTACATTTCCTGCAAACAGGATTGTCTATGGGCCTCAAGTTGGGGTCCATTAAGGTTCAAATTTCGGCCCTGTCGATTTTCTTCCAGAAAGAATTGGCTTCAGTTCCTGAAGTCCAGACTTTTGTAAAAGGAGTACTACATATACAGCCCCCGGTTGTGCCCCCAGTGGCTCCGTGGGACCTTGATGTAGTTTTGGATTTTCTCAAATCCCATTGGTTTGAGCCACTCAAATCGGCGGATTTGAAATATCTTACATGGAAAGTAACCATGCTACTGGCCCTGGCTTCAGCCAGGAGAGTGTCAGAATTGGCGGCTTTATCGTATAAAAGCCCATATCTGATTTTCCATTCGGACAGGGCAGAACTGCGGACGCGTCCTCATTTTCTGCCTAAGGTGGTGTCAGCGTTTCACCTGAACCAGCCTATTGTGGTGCCTGCGGCTACTAGCGATTTGGAGGATTCCAAGTTGCTGGACGTTGTCAGGGCATTGAAAATATATATTTCAAGGACGGCTGGAGTCAGAAAATCTGACTCGCTGTTTATACTGTATGCACCCAACAAGCTGGGTGCTCCTGCTTCTAAGCAGACGATTGCTCGTTGGATTTGTAGCACAATTCAACTTGCACATTCTGTGGCAGGCCTGCCACAGCCTAAATCTGTCAAGGCCCATTCCACAAGGAAGGTGGGCTCATCCTGGGCGGCTGCCCGAGGGGTCTCGGCATTACAACTCTGCCGAGCAGCTACGTGGTCGGGGGAGAACACGTTTGTAAAATTCTACAAATTTGATACCCTGGCTAAAGAGGACCTGGAGTTCTCTCATTCGGTGCTGCAGAGTCACCCGCACTCTCCCGCCCGTTTGGGAGCTTTGGTATAATCCCCATGGTCCTGACGGAGTCCCCAGCATCCACTAGGACGTTAGAGAAAATAAGATTTTACTTACCGATAAATCTATTTCTCGTAGTCCGTAGTGGATGCTGGGCGCCCATCCCAAGTGCGGATTGTCTGCAATACTTGTACATAGTTATTGTTACAAAAAAATCGGGTTGTTATTGTTGTGAGCCGTCTGTTCAGAGGCTCCTACGTTGTCATACTGTTAACTGGGTTCAGATCACAAGTTGTACGGTGTGATTGGTGTGGCTGGTATGAGTCTTACCCGGGATTCAAAATCCTTCCTTATTGTGTACGCTCGTCCGGGCACAGTATCCTAACTGAGGCTTGGAGGAGGGTCATGGGGGGAGGAGCCAGTGCACACCACCTGATCCTAAAGCTTTATTTTTGTGCCCTGTCTCCTGCGGAGCCGCTAATCCCCATGGTCCTGACGGAGTCCCCAGCATCCACTACGGACTACGAGAAATAGATTTATCGGTAAGTAAAATCTTATTTTTACACATTGCGGCAGGCAGAGTCCCCATTTTTACACATAGCGGCAGGCAGATTTCCCATTTTTACACATAGCGGCAGGCAGATACCCCATTTTTACACATTGCGGCAGGCAGATTCCCCATTTTTACACATTGCGGCAGGCAGATTCCCCATTTTTACACATAGCGGCAGGCAGATTCCCCATTTTTACACATAGCGGCAGGCAGTCCCAAGAAAGAAAGAAAGAAAGAAAGAAAGAAAGAAAGAAAGAAAGAAAGAAAGAAAGAAAGAAAGAAAGAAAGAAGAATTATACTTACCCTCTCCGCTGGCTCAGGCTCCTCGGTGCAGCTTCTGGCAGATCACGATTCCCGGGCAGGAGAGAAGGAGGAGGAGGGAGGTGGAGGAGGGAGCCGCAGCAGCGCTGTGTTATTGGTGGAGGCGCTGCTGCTGCTGCCCCTCTGCTTCACTATAGGCTGTTCTCGGAAGACAGCCTATAGTGAAGCAGAGGGGCAGCAGCAGCAGCGCCTCCACCAGTAACAAAGCGCTGCTGCGGCTCCCTCCTTCTCCCCCGTGCCGCTGAAGTACGCTCCTCTCCTCTCTGGGCGGCTGTGTGCTGCGGGCAGCGGTTGCCCGCAGCACGCAGCGGCATGTAATGAGTCAGTTTGACTCATTACATGCTTTGGGCCCCTGGACAGAGGTGGGCCCCAGTGCAACGCACTGGTTGCACTGGCGGTAGTTCCGCCTGTGGTAATATATGTGCTGGCTGTTTCCGTTGGGGATCGGCAGTGCTGTGTGCATCAGACGCCGTGTTGCATTGAGGACTGAGCATAAGGCATCACGCTCCTTTTAAGCCCACCCCTAGACGCCCATTGGCTAGTTTCACAGGAGTCTGAGAGGGCCCTTAGAAGAAGTGTGGTGTCTTATGAGTCCTCGGTGCGCCTTGACGCCTGATGCAGACAGCGCTGCCAATCCCTGAGGAAACTAGTAAACACAAAGATTATATACATCAGAACATGAATGTTTTATGTGCCAAATGGTTCCCCCCTACACTATATGGTTGGTGTCGGGGATCATGTAGCTACCATAGGTGCAGGTAGTGCAACTGCTATGGGACCCAGAGATGAGAGGGGCCCACCTTGCCTGTAACTGTTACATGTGTTTTATACATTTTTCATTGGGTGGTGCATAGAGGCCTTTACAAATTTTTGCCTTGGGGCCAGTAATATATATCTAGGTATGCCCTTGAACCTGCTCATTGTAATGTGGCACAATATGAAGTGGGGGCACTATAGTGTGACATAATATGAACTTTATGACATAATGTAAATTGGGGGTACTGTTACATAATGTGTTCTGGCAGCCCTACAATGTGACATAACGTGAACTAGGGCATTACTATGGTTTATTAAATAAACCAGGGCACTACCAGTGGTGCTGAGAGGGGTAGGGGGTGGGTAACTAATTATCCTCTTGATATCTTTAGTAATAGGATGTGCAATCCAGGTTCCCCCTTTTTTCACTATATTTGTGTATACATTGTACACTGGAAGGCAAGGCTTCCTTCCTCTGGCATTGGCACTCCTCCCATTCACCCTCAGGTGTTTTAATTAGCTAGGTTCCTGCATTTCAGATCACACATTGATAAGGCCCTATTTAGAGGTAAGTCCTGTATAAATTTATAGAATGTGATAGTATTAGGAATGTTAGGGACCCATGTGATGAAGTCACCTGGCCGCGGTACATGGGCCCACATATCTGCACAAATGTGTGCTAAGAACTTCAGTTATACTCCATGTTAATTGTGAGGGTTTATTTAAATAATTTTTACTATCAGTGTTCTTAGTGCTTAGAGTGTGCAACTGCATTTTTCTTTCTCACTCTCTCACCTCCCCTGACCTGTCAGCCTGGGCAGTGATTGTAAAGAGTCTGCTGCCAAGCAGCAGAAGCGGCATCCTCTGTTTGTGTGGTGGCGCAGGAAGGGATGGTAGCAATTGCACTGATCGTGCCCTCTCCTTTCTGGGGTGCACAGCAGCGCCCCCCTATAGAGCACTCGGCACCGTGAAAATACTATTTTTAATAAAATTATTTTTGTGACGAGGCGTGGCCCTTACACAAAAAACATTACCTGGGCCCCACCACACTATCTACGGCAATGGGCACTACTATCAGGGCATAACATTAACTGGAGCCCTACTATGGGTCATAAAATTAATAACTGCTGCGGAGAAGTGTCTCTCTACAAGCATTTCAACAGCAGCCCCTTCAATATGTTGCTATGGGGCCCACAAAGTTCTGGCTATGCCCCTGGTAATATATTGTTTGTCAGTTTATTAGAATAGGGACATAAGTGTTGCCATCTATTTCATTACAAACTGGGCGTATTATCGATTGATATCACACATACGCTTTAAAATCTTTAGCAACTGTTATTGGATACTGTCCAGTCGTCAAAAGGTTAATTGGTGGTAAAGTGAAAAAACCAGAAGGATTAAATCCATGTTATATTTCCATACTGCCCCACGGGTATGGGTCCTTGGGTAGACACAACTCAGGTCGACATGCATTAGGTCGACAAGTCAAAAGGTCGACATTGTTTTTTTTACTTTTTTTGGGCGCCATTTTCTTCGTAAAGTGACGGAGAACCCCAATTAGTGCACTGTGTCCCCTCGCATGGCTCGCTTCGTGTTCCAATCGTAGTCCACGTGGATCGTTAAGTATGAAAAAATCCACAAAAAAAACAAAAAAATTAAAAACTCATGTCGACCTTTTGACCTGTCGACCTAGTACATGTTGACCTAATGACCATGTCGACCTAATGACCATGTTGACCTAATGCATGTCAACTTTCAGTAGTCGATCTAATGACTGTCGATCTAAGCTGTGTCGACCTAACGACCGTATCCCCTGCCCCACAGAAAAACTTTTTTAACGGTTGCTGCTATTGCAAGAATTATGTATATAGAAGTCTCAACAAGTTCACTAAAACAACGTGAATGTTTCATCATCGAATAGGAGGGGTACATGTGTGAACAGGCAATACTCTCCTAGTCTTAGAGAGCGATAGTGTTTTACCATCCTATTTGTGAAAAATAGCATTTCTTTGCAGAGCATAAACACAACAATATTGCTTTGATTATGTATTGAAACATGGTGAGAGTAAAGGTGCCCATGCACCTATAGATGTATCTTCCAATCTGGCTGATTGGAACGGAAATCTGGTAATGGATGGGAACAAATGACAGATGGAAGCAAATGAAATGGTCAACTGTCATTTGCTCCCATCCATGTCATTTGCTACCATCCATTACCAGATTTTCATTCCAACCAGCCAGATTGGAAGATAAATCTTTAGGTGTATGGGCACCTAGTGGGAAGTGAAATCCTATTACCCCCCAGCATGAATGAACCTCTTTATGTCATCTATTTTGTATGGTAAACGGGAGCATAAGAGACTTCAATGAGAAGTGTGACCATGGTCCCAGTGAATAATAACATGGTGTATGCTTGTTATATGATCTGAACATTTGTGTTACAGCAACACTGTATCATGCTTCCCTGGAAATAAGCTTGACACAAAATAGAAACATTTTATTATAACAGTGTATACACATGTGGGAGGCCAATTGCAGGATATTCCTGTTTCATTTTGAGAACATTATACAACTGTAATTTATGGAAAATACAATACTGTAATAAATAACAAATTAAATTGACATGGGTGGTCATTCCGAGTTGTTCGCTCGTTGCCGATTTTCGCTATGCTGCGATTTGTTGCTAAAAGCGCATGTGCAAGGCACGCAGGGCGCATGCGCTTAGTTATTTAACTAAAAACTTAGTAGATTTGCTGTGGATCCTGCAGCGCTTTTCAGTCGCACTGCTGATCGGTGTATGATTGACAGGAAAGGGGCGTTTCTGGGTGGTAACTGAGCGTTTTCCGGGAGTGTGCTAAAAAACGCAGGCGTGTCAGGGAAAAACGTGGGAGTGTCTGGAGAAACCGGGGAGTGGCTGGCCGAACGCAGGGTGTGTTTGTGACGTCAAACCAGGAACTAAACGGACTGAGGTGATCGCAATCTAGGAGTAGGTCTGGAGCTACTCAGAAACTGCAAAGAATTATTTAGTAGCAATTCTGCTAATCTTTCATTCGCTATTCTGCTTAGCTAAGATACACTCCCAGAGGGCGGCGGCCTAGCGTGTGCAATGCTGCTAAAAGCAGCTAGCGAGCGAACAACTCGGAATGAGGGCCATAGTTCAGAATAATAGACAACACACAGCTTTTGGTTTTAAATATTTTCTTTATTTCTACACCATTTTCATGTATTTTTTCCACGTTATTCTATAAATAACACGCTTTTAAAAAAATACTTTGCTTTTTGTAATCCTTATGGGTTATGGGAGTCATTCTGACCCGATTGCACGCTGCAGTTTATCGCAGCGGTGCGATCGGGTCAGAACTGCACATGCGCCGGCGCATGCCAGACGGCCGAAGGCCGTCGGAGCGCTACGATCGCCTCTGCCTGATTGACAGGCAGAGGCGGTCGCTGGGCGTGGGGGGGGTGGAACGATGGCTGCCGTTTCGTGGGCGTGGTCCGGCCAACGCAGGCATGGCAGGTCCGTGCAGGGGGCGGGCCGCTGCGCCCAGGAGCAGTGACGACCAACTCCCGGCCAGCCACTAGAGCTGCGCTGGCCGGGAGTAACTCCACATGTACAAAAGCATTGCCACTGTGCTGGTTTGCCACTGGTTTTTGAAAATCATCTTCTTAGAATTTTTCATTTTGAACAACTTAAACATTTCATTCCTTTGGTGCAATGATCAGTTAAAATGCTGTTCTTGGGCTGATATTCTTATGCTTCTGAATTTCTGTTCTCTAGATGACAGTGCCATGCATGAATACGGTTAATGGCCCTCATTCCGAGTTGTTCGCTCGGTATTTTTCATCGCATCGCAGTGAAAATCCGCCTAGTACGCATGCGCAATGTTCGCACTGCGACTGCGCCAAGTAACTTTACTATGAAGAAAGTATTTTTACTCACGGCTTTTTCTTCGCTCCGGCGATCGTAATGTGATTGACAGGAAATGGGTGTTACTGGGCGGAAACACGGCGTTTCAGGGGCGTGTGGCTGAAAACGCTACCGTTTCCGGGAAAAACGCAGGAGTGGCCGGAGAAACGGTGGGAGTGCCTGGGCGAACGCTGGGTGTGTTTGTGACGTCAACCAGGAACGACAAGCACTGAAATGATCGCACAGGCAGAGTAAGTCTGGAGCTACTCTGAAACTGCTAAGTAGTTAGTAATCGCATTATTGCGAATACATCGGTCGCAATTTTAAGAAGCTAAGATTCACTCCCAGTAGGCGGCGGCTTAGCGTGTGTAACTCTGCTAAATTCGCCTTGCGACCGATCAACTCGGAATGAGGGCCAATATGTATTAACAGCTTCACTACAATTTAACTGGTACAGTTGACTCCAGCAAGTGTGTCTACTGTTTGTAATAATGCATTTATCACCATGTCACATGTCCTTGCTTGGCAAGCTTTTTTTTTTTTTTTACAGACAACAGATTGGTGTCAAGATTAGGCACATATAAGACTCTTCATAAGTATCGTTCTGGCAAATGTTGGAGAGACTAAACAGTAATTATAACCTTATCCTGTGCCTTCTGAGACCATATAATGATCATTAGCTACTGTATGTATATTCTTTATGATTAACTTTGGTCTCACTTAGTAAAGAAAGTTTTATCATTTGTCATATTACACTTCTGAGTTAATACACCAAGCATATATCATTGTACTTGTATTAGAAGCACATTCAGGATTAGAAATATTTTCTTTCTTTATCTTTAAGACACTTTTTATTTTTGCTTTGTATCTTGTTTAATTAGATGATTCATTCTGGCTTTACAGACTCTGCAATCTGCCTTAAAGTAACCAGGTTTCTTGCACACAAAATGTTAATGTGTTTTTAGTCTCTGACCAGTGCTTTTAATAAAACAGTCCTGAACTCTCAATACTGTATCATGCGTATTTGCACTTTCTGTCTTGCAACTGAATTTATCCACAAGTTTGCGTAGAACATCCTCTAATGTCAGTTCATCATCTGGTCTGGCATCAAGTTCTGTTACAAGTGTCTCATAGCTGTCTTGAAGACCAATGAGTAGCAAGGCTGCTTTATAAAACTCCTTTATTTCTTCTCCAATGCAGCTCAAATACTTAGCCATCTCTAAGGTACATGCTCATTTTGCATGTGCTGGACTTTAAGCAGTTTAGTCTGGTACAAATTTATTATTCAGGGGGTGATTCCGAGTTGTTCGCTCGCTAGTTGCTTTTAGCAGCATTGCACACGCTAAGCCGCCGCCCTCTGGGAGTGTATCTTAGCTTGGCAGAATTGCGAACGAAAGATTAGCAAAATTGCTAATAGAAATTTCTTAGCAGTTTCTGAGTAGCTCCAGTCCTTTTCGTTCCTGGTTTGATGTCACAAACACACCCAGCGTTTGCCCAACCACTCCCCCGTTTCTCCAGCCACTCCTGCGTTTTGCAACTCGAACGCCTGCGTTTTTCCGCACACTCCCATAAAAAGGCCAGTTTCCGCCCAGAAACACCCACTTCCTGTCAATCACACTATGATCAGCACAGCGATGAAAAAGCTTTGTTATGCCGTGTGTAAAATACCTAACTTTTGTGTAAAAAAACTAAGCGCATGCGCTCTGCGAACCTTGCGCATGCGCAGTAGGCGACTAATCACAGTATAGCGAAAATCGGCAACGAGCGAACAACTCGGAATGACCCCCTAAATACAGGTTATTGCTTAAATGAGCTCTCTTTTGCACTTTCTACAGCACGTCCCACATTTCTCTGGCAGCATCACAGTTACATATATGCACAATCTGATCATCATCTACACTGAGAGATATTGTACTCTGGGTTTTCTCAGTTCCATCTTCTATAACTGGATCAGTTAGGCTCTTATATACATTTTCACATATCTTCTATTATAAGCAGTATATTTACTTTGAATTTCCATGTCTGTTAGTTCTGGTTCCTCAGACTCATTACTGTAAAAGTGATTGAAACACAGGTGGCAATTTCATCTGGTCTTTGTCTTTTCTATCACTGAGTTACTGACATTTGTGACTTTTCCTTCTGCAGTCCTGGGTCCATAACTTTTTAGCAGATATATAGGAACAGCAGAAGGTATAATAAATACAGTTGAGGCAGTGGTTGCAATATCAAAATTAGAGGTGTGCGGTTTGGTTTTCCTAAAATACGAACGCACTCAAACTTAGGGGTTCTGAGTCGCATTGAATCCCAGCTTGAAATCATTTTGGGTTCTGAGTGGGACAGAGTCCCGGCTCATGTCTGCTGTCCGTTCGGAATTCTGATTGAAAACTGAACTCAGGTTTTGGATTGCATTAAACAGGTCCAAATTACATGATTATAGCTATTTTTTATCGACTTTAAAGGAATCCAAAACAAGGCAAAAAAACAAACAAAAACAATCTGAACCAAAACACTTGAGGGTGATTTGGGCGAAATAAAAACATGATGCAATAAAACCAAAACACGGGCGTCTGCGCACATCCCTAATAAAAAAAAAAAAAATTCCCCTGGGAGTTATGGTTTCCTCCAACAGTCCAAAAACACATTAAGGGATCTATTTGCTAAACCTTGAATGGTGATAAAGTCAATTGTCAATAAAGTACCTACCAATCAGCCCCTAACAGTCATTTTTCAAACACAGCCTGTGACATGGCAGTTTGGAACTGATTGGCTGGTACTTTATTTCCATCCAAGGCTTAGTAAATAGACCCCTAAATATACTGTGTCTTGACAAAACCAATCTCTGTGTGTGCACATTTACTGTATATTAGGTCACTTATACTGATGTGAATACAGAGGCGGAACTACCGGCAGTGCAAGCAGTGCGTTGCACTGGGGCCCGCCTCTGTCCAGGGGCCCAAGCATGTAATGAGTCAAACTGACTCATTACATGCCGCTGTGCGCTGCAGGCAACCGCTGCCCGCAGCGCACAGCCGCCCGTAGAGGAGAGGAGCGGAGCGGAGCAGCTGCACGGACGGGGGAAGGAGGAGGAGGGAGGTGAAGGAGGGAGCCGCAGCAGCGCTTTGTTACTGGTGGAGGCGCTGCTGCTGCTGCCCCTCTGCTTCACTATAGGCTGTCTTCCGAGAACAGCCTATAGGGAAGCAGAGGGGCAGCAGCAGCAGCGCCTCCACCAGTAACAAAGCGCTGCTGCGGCTCCCTTCTTCACCTCCGTCCTTCACCTCCTCTACTGCCCGGGAATCGTCTGACGCGGCTGCACCGAGGAGCCTGAGCCGGCGGAGAGGGTAAGTATAATTCTTCTTTCTTTCTTTTTCTCTTTTTCTTTCTTTCTTTCTCTTTCTTTCTTTCTTGGGCCTGCCTGCCGCTATGTGTAAAAATGGGGGACTGCCTGCCGCTATGTGTAAAAAGGGGAATCAGCCTGCCGCAATGTGTAAAAATGGGGGACTGCCTGACATAATGTGTAAAAAGGGGGAATCAGCCTGCCGCAATGTGTAAAAAGGGGGGACTGCCTGACGTAATGTGTAAAAAGGGGGAATCAGCCTGCCGCAATGTGTAAAAATGGGGGACTGCCTGCCGCTATGTGTAAAAAGGGGTAATCTGCCTGCCGCTATGTGTAAAAAGGGGTAATCTGCCTGCCGCAATGTGTAAAAATGGGGAATCTGCCTGCCGTAATGTGTAAAAATGGGGACGCTGTCTGCCGTAATGTGTAACAAGGGCACGTTGTCTGCCGTAATGTGTAAAAATGGGACGCTGTCTGCCGTTATGTGTAAAAAGGGAATGCTGTCTGCCGTAATGTGTAACAAGGGCACGCTGTCTGCCGTTATGTGTAAAAAGTGTACGCTGTCTGCCGCTATGTGTAACAAGGGCACGCGGTCTGCCGTTACGTGTAAAAAGGGCACGCTGTCTGCCGTTATGTGTAAAAAGTGCACGCTGTCTGCCGTTATGTGTAAAAAGGGCACGCTGTCTGCCGTTATGTGTAAAAAGGGCACGCTGTCTGCTGTAATGTGTAAAAAGAGGAATCTGTCCGCTGTAAGGTGTAAAAGGGTCTCTACCTGGTGTAGTGGTGCTACTGTGCGGCGTAATTTGAATAATGGAGACTACTGTGCACTGTTTTATGAATTGGTATTATTTTGTGGCCACACCCCTTCCCCACGAAGCCACGCCACTATGTATTTTTGCACGCGCCTGCGGCGCGCACTGCCCCTGTTTTGCATGCAGGGGTGGGGCTCCGATGCCGTTTCTTGCACACAGTGCTAAAATGTCTAGTTACGGCACTGTTGCTAGGTATCCATTTCTCTGGCCCTGAGCAAGTCCCCCTCACCAGATCCTCTCCAGGGGTGAGGGGGTGGACTTGGATGGGATGTGTGTGGGGGGGGGATGTGGGGAGGGGGGGCCCAAAGCATTTTGTCGCACCTGGGCCCACCGCTCGCTAGTTCCGCCACTGTGTGAATACCAAATACTCTCTACAGTGCAGCATAAAGTGCAGCATAAATTGGTGGTACTACAGTATTTAAATCAGTGATTATATTACTTAGGAGGGAATTTTACATTTTTATCATCACATGATATTTTAAAACTAAAACTTTTTCACATTGCAGGATTCAATTCCTTTAATTTTTACGTGATTTTTTTAGTGTTTGCAAAGGGATAGAGCGAACTCTGGACCTCATTCAGAGATGGATGCAGATTGTTGCATCTGCAGCAGGATCTGCATCCATCTCCTGACACGCTGGGGGCCGCCCGGCACTGGGCAAGGCCATCCATCATGTGTCTTGAACCGCCTCATAATGCGTCCGCAATGTAATTGTGGATGCATTAATTTGAGGCACAGTGAAATCACCGGCCATCTGACCACTATAATGGGTGCAGGGTGTGCGGTGCACAGGGTCCAGGGGGCTCACACCGCACACCCTGCACCCATCCATTTCAATACTTACCTCTCCGCAGCAGTGCAGTGACTCTGAGCACTAGGTGGGGAGCAGGTCTCTGGGAAAATGGCACAGTGGCCATTTTCCTGGCATTTTGCGCATGAACAGTAGAGAACATTGGGGGTCATTCCGAGTTGTTCGCTCGTTATTTTTTTCTCTCAACGGAGCGATTAGTCGCTAATGCGCATGCGCAATGTCCGCAGTGCGACTGCGACAAGTAAATTTGCTATGAAGTTTGGTATTTTACTCACGGCATTACGAGGTTTTTTCTTCGTTCTGGTGATCGTAATGTGATTGACAGGAAGTGGGTGTTTCTGGGCGGAAACTGGCCGTTTTATGGGTGTGTGTGAAAAAACGCTGCCGTTTCTGGGAAAAACGCGGGAGTGGCTGGAGAAACGGAGGAGTGTCTGGGCGAACGCTGGGTGTGTTTGTGACGTCAAACCAGGAACGAAACTGACTGAACTGATCGCACTGGAAGAGTAAGTCTCGAGCTACTCAGAAACTGCACAGAGAAGTCTTTTCGCAATATTGCAAATCTTTCGTTCGCAATTTTGATAAGCTAAGATTCACTCCCAGTAGGCGGCGGCTTAGCGTGTGCAAAGCTGCTGAAAGCAGCTTGCGAGCGAACAACTCGGAATGACCCCCACTGCCAGGAAAATTGCTGCTTCATCATTTCCGGGAGATCTAGTGCTTAGAGTCGCTGCTACTGTCTGCTAGAGAGGAGGGGGCCTGGACATAGACTGCACATGGGCCCCCTCCTCTCTTAATATATCCCTGAGCATTAACATATTTACACACAGCCAAATATGTAACTACTGTATGTACTGGGTCCATCTCTGAATCAGGTCCAAAGGAGGCAATTCAGAGATCGATGCAGCCGCACGTCTGTACGCAGCGGCCACGTCCATCTGGTCTGCGCAATGGACGTGGGATCCCAGCGCACGATTTACAGTATTTAAAATAGGGACACAATCGATGTATTAAAATAAACAATTTGTTTATTATAGACAATTTTTGTGCAATTAAAAAACAACAATCAAGACTAATTTCATCAGAATCAAAATCCGTTTATTGCCAAGTATATCAGTACATAATACACAAGTAATTAGGTTACAATGACCACAGCTCTCAGACAAGATACAACACATGACATAACATCGAGAAGCATGACGGGTACTTGAGTACATGTTACGTGTATGACATGAAATGGGCTAGGCAGTTATCGAATTAACCAAGATAGTTGCTTGGGGGAAGAAACTGTTCCTGTGTCTAGCATTTCTCGCTAGCCGCAAGCTGTACCGTCTGCCAGATGGCAGCCGACGGAATAGGACGTGAGCGGGGTGGGAGTGGTCGTCAATGATCCTTCCCGCCCGCTTTGTGACCCTTGCCCGATAGCTAATTGCTGGGAGGTTTGTCCCTATGATTTTTTCTGCTACCTTAACGATTCGCTGTAGTCAGTTCCTGTCATGGGTTGGGACTTCATTAGAATTCTAAAACAATTGATAACACCGGTTTACACAGGTGGGGGGTGGGTGGGGAGAGGGGAGTGGGAAGAGTGGGAATAGAAAAAAGAGAGAGAAGAAATTATAATCAAGCATGAAAGTTTATTATATTTCCACTATACTAAGGCTACATCCAGGTGTAATATGGAGCCACAAGATGAGATCACATAACAGCGCCGGGAAATGCTACCCAGGCAAAAAACAAAGGCCCACATTCCGAGTTGATCGCTCGCTAGCTATTTTTTGAAAGAGCAGCGATCAGATAGTCGCCGCCTCTAGGGGAGTGTATTTTCGCTTTGCAAGTGCGCGAAAGCATGTGCAGCTGAGCGGGTCGAAAAAGTTTCTTGCAGTTTCTCAGTAGGTCTGAACTTACTCAGCCCTTGCGATCACTTCAGCCTGTCTGGTCCCGGAATTGACGTCAGACACCCGCCCTGCAAATGCCTGGACACGCCTGCGTTTTCCCTACCACTCCCAGAAAACGGTCAGTTGACACCCATAAACGCCCTCTTCCTGTCAATCTCCTTGCGATCGGTTGTGCAAATGGATTCGTCGCTAGAAGCCTTGCACAGCAACAATGCTCTTTGCACCCGCACGACGCGCGTGTGCATTGCGGTGCATACACATGTGCAGTAGTAACCTGATCACTGCGCTGCGAAAATTAGCAGCGTGCGATCAACTCGGAATGACCCCCAATATGAAGATGTCAACACTCAGTATTACAACAATACAGCGGGATGGAAGTGATGCGGCCCAAAAGAAATTGTGGGCGGAAGCAATATGGCACCGGTAAGGCACTGCCGGGCGGAGGGTCCGGAAGTGATGCTGCCCAAAAAAGACTGTGGGCGGAAGTGATGTAGTGCCAAAGACACGGCGACTGGCTTAAGTGACTTGATGCCAATGACGCGATGCTGGGGAATCTGAGTGGAAGTGACGCCTTTTTTCTGGCAGAAGTGACGCCCAGTTTTGGGTGAAGTGACACGCCCACCGGGAGCGGGACACAGGAAACGGATGTGACGCGGTCATCAGACTTAACGATGCCACAATTTAATTGGATATGTTCAGGTACAGTATATAGAGGTGATCAGGGGAGAAGGTCAGCACATCTTCAATTCCCTGAGGAAGCCTCTTTGCAGGAAAACGCGTTAGAGGGAGCAAGTGCTGTAGGCCAGGTTTCACTTTCATTAAGGCAACCTTACCCCTCCTTTGCCGGCAAAACCCATGCCCACTCACTTCATATACTTTGAGGGAGAACTCCCCTCATTTGAGAACTTACCTATACAGGATTCCAATAAGGATATATCACTTGAGATTAACATACCTACTTCATACAGTACATCAAATCATCGCCTGAGGGACATTTGTCTTTTCCAAAAAATATTTTTTTTTCAGAAATCCCCTTTTTTTCCCTCTTACATCCTAGAGGATGCTGGGGTCCACATTAGTACCATGGGGTACAGATGGGTCCACTAGGAGCCATGGACACTTTAAGAGTTTAATAGTGTGGGCTGGCTCCTCCCTCTATGCCCTTCCTACCAGATTCAGTTTACAAAATGTGCCCAGAGGAGTCTGTCACAGCTAGGGGAGCTCCATAGGAGTTTTTCTAATTTTCTTATTTTTATCAGATATTAGGCACAGGGAGGCTGTTGGCAACAGCCTTCCTGCTTCGTGGGACTTAGGGGGGGAGTAGTGTCCAACCCACTGAGGTTAATGGCCACTAGCTCCGCTGACAGGACACTGAGCTCCTGAGGGTGTCGATCGCAAGCCCCCGAGGCGACCCCTCACTCCCGCAGCAGTGCCGCCACCCCATAACAGAGCCAGAAGACGTCGGTGGTGAGTTGGACACCGGTGACCTGAGAAGCGGGGATCTGGTGAGAATGGCGGCATCAGGGTGGGAGCACAGCGCTGAGGCTGCGCTCCAGAGGGCTCAGCGGTACAGAGTGCGGCGCTGTGAAGGGAGCCCTAGGCCAGTGCAAACACCCTTAAACTGGTCACAGCAGCTATCAGGGGCACTATACTACTGCTAGCAACATTTACCTCAGTATAATCTTACAAAGTGCGGGAAGACGCGCTATTTTAGGGGGCGGAACTTCTCCTCAGAGCGGATCCAGCACTCACCAGCGCCATTTTCTCCCTGCAGATCACACTACGGAGACGCTGACAGGGAGCGCTGACCCTCCACATAACTCCAGCTATAGGGGTTATAGAAGGGGGGGGGGGAGAGTGTTATTCACATTACTATGTAGTCTATTAAGGTTGAACAGTCAGCACCCAGGCTTTTATTATATACCTGTCTACTGGGGCGTTGTGTAGGCTGGCTCCAAACTCTGTGTCTCTCTGAAGGTACTTGGGGGAGACTGTGTCTGACATATTCCTGTGTATGTGTGTGTGTGTATGCTATATACCCCACATTACCATGTCTAGGGACTCTGTATCTTGTGCTGCAGACTATGTATCCTCTCCAGAAGAGTCTATTTGATGTACTCAGGAATGCAATACACTGTCTCAACCCCCTGAACCCGAACCCAAGTGGGTGGCTTCTATTGAGGGTATGATATCCCAGATTTCATCTAGGAGAGCTCATTATGAGACTGAAACACAGGTTTTAAAACAATCTGTGGAGGTTTTGTCATATTCAACTCCCACTACCTCATCTAAATCCCCTGGATTATACTCCCAAAACTGTGCTCTTGCCCAAGTAATGCAAGTCGACACGGATACTGACTCTGAGACGGTGATGGGGACATACTGCGGGGGGAGGCATCCCTTGCTAAATGATTGAGGCCATTAGGGATGTTTTACACATTATCAAGGTGGTTTATTTTACTGACAATAAGAAAGTCTCCCTTACCTTTCCTGCATCTAGGGAATTAAACGCTATATTTGAAAAATCCTGGGAAAACCCAGAGAAAAAATTCCAGATCCCAAAAAGAGTTCTGGTTGCTTTTCCTTTCCCTGAAGAGGATAGTAAAAACTAGGAAAACCCTTCTATAGTAGAAGGTTGTGTTGGCTTTTCATATCAACCAACCAGGGGCGGATTGGGAACAAAAAGCGGCCCTGGAAAAAAATTGTATTAGTGGCCCCACTTGGGCAGCACCAGAGGTGTAAGGTCTAGCCATGGGCCATGGCAGCAGCACCCTCCCCCCCAAGACTTTCCAGATAGTGGGGATGTCCAGCATCAAGGGGAAATTAAAGGAAATAAAATTAAATGTAATGAGCACATTATATGATACACCTTCAGAATTTAGGAAACTATATTATTCTTTAGAATGATATATTTTCTTGCTTATTACAACAACCATATCCCAATCACTATTCACTCAATCTTATATGTCAGCCAAGCAGGCAGACAGAGCATACACTAGATCATCTGCAATCACAAGCTAAGTGGCAAAGTCAGTTTCATATATGCAAATTGTTTGGCATCTTATTTATTATGTCTATAAATAGGACCACATGTCCTCAAACAAAACAGGCCCCACTGGTGCGTCGGCCCACCGGGAATCTTCTAAGCAGATGATTTCTCGCTGGATCAGGTTCACTAGCCAGCATGCTTATTCTACGGCAGGCATGCCGTGTCCAAAATCTGTTAAGGCCCACTCTACTCGTAAGGTGGGTTTTTGCTGGGCGGCTGCCCGGAGGGTCTCGGCTTTGCAGCTTTGCCGAGTGGCTACTTGGTCTGGGTCGAACACGTTTGCTAAGTTCTACAAGTTCGATACTTTGGCCTCTGAGGACCTACAGTTTGGTCAGTCAGTTCTGCAGGAGCCTCCGCTCTCTCCCTCCCGTACTGGGAGCTTTGGTACATCCCCATGGTACTAATGTGGACTCCATCATCCTCTAGGACGTAAGAGAAAATAGGATTTTAATTACCTACTGGTAAATACTTTTCTCGTAGTCCATAGAGGATGCTGGGCGCCCGTCCAGCGCTTCGTTTTCCTGCAGTTGTTCCTTGGTTCAGTACTGCCTTGTTACTTGGTTTAGTACTGTGTTGTTACTTGTTTAAGTACTGTCTTTAGCTGTTGCTGAGATTGTTCAGGCTGTTGAGCCTGGTTTGCCTTGTTATGTGTGAGCGGGTATCAATCTCACCACTATCTGTGTATTTTCTTCTCTTGAAGTATGTCCATCTCCGCGAGCACAGTTTCTAGACTGAGTCTGGCAGGAGGGGCATAGAGGGAGGAGCCAGCCCACACTATTAAACTCTTAAAGTGCCCATGGCTCCTAGTCCAGTCTGTACCCCATGGTACTAATGTGGACCCCAGCATCCTCTACGGACTACGAGTAAAGCATTTACCGGTAGGTAATTAAAATCCTATTTTTTCCTTCTTTCTCTTTTTTCTATTCCCACTCTTCCCACCCCCCTCTCTCCCCTCTGTCTGTTTGAATCTGCCCCATGGATTGTGAAGAAGGAAGGGGAACTTGAAGCAGATGAGCAGAGAAATTATGTTGTGAAAGATTATCAAATCTCCAAAAATGGACAAACAGAGGTAATTCCCATAGCAACCAGATACTGCTGTCATTAACCTAGTACATTCGATTAAATAATGGCCAGAGCCTGTTTTTTTTTTTATGTGCAACCCATCCACTTAGTCTATATACAGTACATGGTTTTCTAAATTTTCCCTTGAAGTTGATAAAGAAGTTATCAGTGTACTAGGTGGATAAACATAGAAAGGTTTCTTTTCAAGTGTATATATAAATTAGAGATGTGCACCGGAAATTTTTCAGGTTTTGTGTTTTGGTTTTGGATTCGGTTCCGCGGCCGTGTTTTGGATTCGGACGCATTTTGGCAAAACCTCCCTGAAAATTTTTTGTCGGATTCGGGTGTGTTTTGGATTCAGGTGTTTTTTTTCAAAACCCTCTCAAAAACAGCTTAAATCGTAGAATTTGGGGGTAATTTTGATCCTATAGTATTATTAACCTCAATAGCCACAATTTCCACTCATTTCCAGTCTATTCTGAACACCTCACACCTCACAATACTATTTTTAGTCCTAAAATTTGCACCGAGGTCACTGGATGACTAAGCAAAGCGACCCAAGAGGGCGGCACAAACACCTGGCCCATCTAGGAGTAGCACTGCAGTGTCAGACAGGATGGCACTTAAAAAAATTGGCCCCAAACAGCACATGATGCAAAGAAAAGAAAAAAAGAGGTGCACCAAGGTCGCTGGATGGCTTAGCTAAGCGACACAAACACCTCAATATCAATGGCCATCATGCAAACATATGGTTTGGTAATTGATGTGTGGTCATATATCCAGCCCAGAGCCAGGAAGGCCACGTGCAGCGCAGCTTCCGCCTCTCTGGTTTGTCCCCCCTGCTACTCGAAGTGCCCGTTTAAAAAATTTGGGGGCATGCTGTAATTCCATGCGCCCTGACTCACTCAGCAGTGTTTACGTGACCATTTCCATGGATGCAGATGCTAGGGCCAAAAAGCAGCCCCAGTCCGTCCCTGATCCAGCCTTTCACATGCATGCATAATTTGGCATCTACAGTATTGATTTGCCTACTGGATTATGGGGGAGATGTATCAAAGCTTGGAGAGAGATAAAGTGGTGGAGAGATAAAGTACAGGCCAATCAGCTTCTACTGTAACTGCTAATTTACAGGTTGTGTTTGAAAATTAACAGATAGGAGCTGGTTGGTTGATACTTTGTTTCTCTTCACTTTATCTCTCCAAGTTTTGATAAATCTCCCCCTATATACTTACAGTACACAATGTTGTGGTCTATTTTAAATGCCTGCACAGCAGCTCACAACATATAGATACCAGACCACATATTTATACTATCAGTCTCTTTTTTACTTTGCAAGTTTTAACATCATATCCAGGGCCGTAACTAGGTGTGTGTGGAGGGTGCACTGCACATAGCGCTGCAGAGTAGAAGGCACTGTTGGTGGCACTTGTCAATTATCTGTTTTAATTACTTTCACTTGCAACTTCCCCCCTTTTTGAAGCTCAGCATCTCCTGACTGCCCCTGCCTCCTACCCTTCCCCCTTCTGTAGCTAATACCTATACAACATTCATGAACTCAACTTGAGATTTCTTTGTTTTTCAGTCACATTGTCCTTTATTACATTTCAAGATGCTGACATACCCGGGATTCTAACCCATTGTCTGTGGCATTGCAGTAAGACAATCTATTCATTGAGCTATCTGCCCTTGCATAGAAAGGTGGATAATTCTAAGCTAGAGAATTCTAACTATTTGAAGCTCACCGTGTACTTTGTGAAAAAATTATCAGCATTGCAGCTGAGTAGATCTATGTAGTGTGTGGCTGCAAGAGATTGGATGTGTGGCTGCACACTACATAGATCTGCTCAATTGCAATGGCCTTTCTCTGAGATCAATCTTGTCATGCTCCTTCCCCATGAGGCATGCACCTTATGTCCCTATTGAAAAAATGGTGGGGAGGGGGTGCCAATTCTCTCTCTGGCACAGGACACCAAAAAGTCTAGTTACTGCTCTGATCATATCAGGCAGCTAAAATGAAGGCACGCTCTTAGGGGGTCATTCCGAGTTGATCGCTAGCTGCCGTTGTGCGCAGCGATCAGGCTAAAAATCTGCATTTCTGCTCATGCGAATGGGCCGCAGTGCGCACGCGCGACGTACTTTCACAAAAAACTATGTATTCCACACAAGCTCTAGCGCCGCTTTTCAGTCGCACTGCTGAGCGTTGAGTGATTGACAGGAAGTAGGTGTTTCTGGGTGGTAACTGACCGTTTTCGGGGAGTGTGTGTAAAAACGCAGGCGTGCCAGATAAAAACGCAGGAGTGGCTGGGGAAACGGGGGGAGTGGCTGGCCAGTCGCAGGGCGTGTTTGTGACATCAAAACAGGAACTAAATAGTCTGAAGTGATCGCAAGGTAGGAGTAAGTCTGCAGCTACTCTGAAACTGCTTGAAAATATTTTGTCGCCGTTCTGCGATCCTTTCGGTCGCACTTCTGCTAAGCTAAGATACATTCCCAGAGGGCGGCGGCTTAGCGTTTGCACTGCTGCTAAAAACAGCTAGCGAGCAATCAACTCGGAATGAGGGCCCTAGTTTGTACCCTTTAACATCAAACATGTCTGCATTTTCCTGTTAACATAATGCTGTCAATATGGACTGTCCCTACATGTCTACCATTTCTAAAACATCTCTTTTTGGCCCAGTTCCTAATTGTATGGAATTGCAGAGCCGCAATGAAGTAGCTGTACAATTCTTTGTCATTAAAATTCAAATGCAACAGGAGGCGTCTGTAAAAGATAGATGCCTCCTGTTTGCTTTAGCAAGATCTAAGTGCTGTGTCTTAGGACGCAGCCTCAGCTTGCAATCATGACCGCCGGTTGGGAATCCTGATGGTTTCAGGCACCGGCCAGCCTGTGTAAGCTGAAGATTAGTCTGGCTGGCCATAGGATCCAGACAGCAGCAGATCTTGCTATGGACACGCAGGATTTTTGCCCGGGGCGCCGCCTTCCGGAGGGCGCCGACGAAGTGGCAAGATTCGCTACTGGAGGTGCCCCTCGGTGCTGTGCCGACTGTGCGGTGCGCAATGAAGCCATCGCGCACCTGCACTGTATTTTAGGAGCGGCACATAGACACTAGAGGTCATGATTGACCTCTAGTGTCTATGCGGTGCTATGGGAGAGAAGTCATGATGTCTCTCCCATAGATCAGAGGAGCGACGCTGGCGGCCGGACTCGGAGAGCAGCAGCAGTCGGGAATCAGGAGCGGGGATGGTGAGTATTAATTTATTTTTCTTGTAAGCGGCACAAACTATGTGGCACAACTCTACTGGGGGCAATACTACTGGGGGCACAAACTAGGGGGCACAGCAACTCTACTGGGGCAATACTACTGGGGACATAACTGACCACGCCCCTTTATGAAGCCACTCCCCTATTTTTCACCCGGGGCGCCACAAGGGCTAGATCCAGCCCTGAATCCAGACACCGGGGTGTAGGTAGTCAGCGCCGAACGGCACAGACCCTGGACCTTTCATGCCTTCCAAGCAGAGGCAACGCACCTGTTTTAAAACACAGTGTAATGTGCGGCCTCCGCTTTGCCCCACAAATGCCGCTGCATGCAATCATGCTGCCACTGACAAGTGGTTGTGAGCAACATTGCACGACCCACTCTGCACATAAGCATTTATATGCAAACCATCAGGTTTGTGTACAAACTAGAGATGTGCGGCGGGCATTTTTCGTGTTTTGTGTTTTGGTTTTGGTTCTAATTCTACTTTCGTGTTTTGGTTTTGGCTTGGTTTTGCTAAAACCACCCTTTCATGTTTTGGTTTTGGTTTTGGATCTGGATGATTTTTGAAAAAAACATAAAACATGCTAAAATCACAGAATTTGGGGGTAATTTTGTTCCTACTGTATTATTAACCTCAATAACAATCATTTCCACTCATTTCCAGTCTATTCTGAACACCTCACACCTCACAATATTGTTTTTAGGCCAAAGGGTTGCACCAAGGTTGCTGGATGACTAAGCTAAGCGACACAAGTGGACAACACAAATACCTGGCCCATCTAGGAGTGGCACTGCAGTGTCAGACAGGAGGGCAGATATAAAAAAAAAAGGCCCCAAACAGCACATCATGCAAAGAAGAAAAAGATTTGCAATGAGGTAGTTGTATGACTAAGCCAAGCGACACAAACAATTGGCCCATCTAGGCGTGGCACTACAGTGGCAGACAGGAGGGCAGATATAAAAAAAGACCCCTAATTGCACATGATGCAAAGAAGATAAAAAGGTGCACAGAGGTTGCTGTAGGCCTAAGCTAAGCGACACAACCACCTGGCCCATCTAGTAGTGCAAAGCCGGCCATAGGCATAGGCAAACTAGGCAATTGCCTAGGGCATTTGATATGCCTAGGGGCATCAGCAGCTTCTGCTGATTAAAATGATATGCGGCATGCCTATATTCTGTATGTAGCATTTCATATGCAGATACAGCCACAGTTTCACACAGTATATAGGCATGCTGCATATCATTTTAATCAGCAGAAGCAGCTTGTGCATCCTAGCCACACAGCAATGCAAATAAGATGCATTTTCATTAAAAAAGGTGCCCAACGTTAGCATTGAGGCAAGAATTATGAGGACACATCTGTATCCAAGCAGAGGCACAGTGTTAGCGGCAGTGTGAGTGCTGTGTGCATGTGAGTTGGTTGGTTGTGCAGTAGTGTTCAGAATATGTGTAAGGAGCATTATGTGTGTCATGCAAAAATGCATTAATAACGTGCAACATATGTGTAAGGGGCACTATGTGTGTCATTATGTGTATAGGGACACTAATAATGTGCAGCACATGTGTAGGGGGCACAATGTGTGTCATTATGTGTATAAGGGCATTAATAATGTGCGGCATATGTGTAAGGGACAATATGTGTAAAAGGGCATTAATAAAGGTTGTCATAATGTGTAAGGCGCATTATGTTTATAAGGACATTAATAATGTGTCTCAAATGTGTAAGGGGCATTACGGTGCGGAATTATGTGTATAAATGCATTACTAATGTATGGCATTATGTGTACAAGGTGCTCTACTATGTAGCATTGCATATAGAAAGAGCACTACTGTGTCGTCTAATGTGAATAAAGAGCAAATAGGTGTGGTGTAATGTGAATAAAGAGCAATTCAGTGTGATGTAATGTGAATAAGGGGCTCTACTGTGAGGAGTAACGTTTATAAGGTAAAGTGATACTACTGTGAATGTAATGTGAATTATGGACACTATCGCATGATCAAATGTGAATAAAGTTGCAGTACTGTGTGGCGTAATTTGAATTGGGGTTACTATTGTGTGGCCATGCCCCTTGCCAGCAAAAACACACCCCTTTTTGGGCTGTGCGCCAAATGTGCGAACTGTTGCTATTTAAAATATAGGGGGTACAAACACCAAAATAAGGACTGCTATGGGTGAGGGGTGATGGTGCTGGGAAAGAGGTGGAAGGTCAGAGGCGGAACCAGCGGTGGTGCTAGGGAGCACCAGCCAAAATCTTGCCTAGGGCATCATATTGGTTAGGGCCGGCTCTGTAGTAGTGTCACGCAGTGGCTGAATGTTGAGAGTGGGCCGCAATTGTTCGGTCCACTGACAGCATCTCCAGCACGCTCCAGTCACTTTTAAAAAAATCTGCAATTGGTGGACTTATACGGCAGTACCCCAGGACTAATACAGCAGTACCCCTGGACTCATACGGCAGAGTCACACAGGATGGCACTTTTCAAAAACTAGGCCCCAAACAGCACCTCATGCAAAGATGTCGAAGAGGTGCAATGAGGTAGCTGTATGACTAAGCCAAGCAACACAAACAATGCCAACTGGAATTATATGTCCAAATCACTGAAATTAATTGGCAAGATCACTGTAATTAATAATTCTAAATCACTGAAATTAACTGGCAAGATCACTGTAATTAATAATTATAAATCACTAGAATTAATTGGCAAGATCACTGTTATTAATAATTATAAATCACTGAAATCAATTGGCAAAATCACTGGAATTATACGTCCAAATCACTGGAATTAAATGGCAAAATCTCGCTATCGCCTGCCTAGTGAAGTGGAATCTACAGTAGATGGGATTTGTTACCGGGAACACAATACCTCCATCAATTGTCTAAATCCCACTGCACTAATGGCGGATACCGGACGCACGTCTAACACCAACATAAGTGTCAAGGCCTCAGTTATGAGGGCTTCCATCGTCATGCGAAGCTGAACCACTAGTCATGAACTAGAGATGAGCGGGTTCGGTTCCTCGGAATCCGAACCCGCCCGAACTTCAGCTTTTTTTACACGGATCCGAGCGACTCGGATCTTCCCGCCTTGCTCGGTTAACCCGAGCGCGCCCGAACGTCATCATGACGCTGTCGGATTCTCGCGAGGCTCGGATTCTATCGCGAGACTCGGATTCTATATAAGGAGCCGCGCGTCGCCGCCATTTTCACACGTGCATTGAGATTGATAGGGAGAGGACGTGGCTGGCGTCCTCTCCATTTAGATTATAAGAGAGAGAGATTTACTGGAGTTTAGGACTAGGAGGAGTACTGTAGAAGTGTAGAGAGTGCAGAGAGTTTACTAGTGAGTGACCACCAGACAGTGCAGTTTATTTAATATATCCGTTCTCTGCCTGAAAAAAGCGATACACACAGTGACTCAGTCACATACCATATCTGTGTGCACTGCTCAGGCTCAGCCCAGTGTGCTGCATCATCTATATATATTATATATCTGTCTGACTGCTCAGCTCACACAGCTTATAATTGTGGGGGAGACTGGGGAGCACTGCAGCGCCAGTTATAGGTTATAGCAGGAGCCAGGAGTACATAATATTATATAGTGAGTGACCACCAGACAGTGCAGTTTATTTAATATATCCGTTCTCTGCCTGAAAAAAGCGATACACACAGTGACTCAGTCACATACCATATCTGTGTGCACTGCTCAGGCTCAGCCCAGTGTGCTGCATCATCTATATATATTATATATCTGTCTGACTGCTCAGCTCACACAGCTTATAATTGTGGGGGAGACTGGGGAGCACTGCAGTGCCAGTTATAGGTTATAGCAGGAGCCAGGAGTACATAATATTATATTAAAATTAAACAGTGCACACTTTTGCTGCAGGAGTGCCACTGCCAGTGTGACTGACCAGTGACCTGACCACACTGACCACCAGTATAGTTAGTAGTATACTTATATTGTGATTGCCTGAAAAAGTTAAACACTCGTCGTGTGACTTCACTTGTGTGTTGTTGTTTTTTTTATTCTATAAAAATAAAACTCATTCTGCTGACAGACAGTGTCCAGCAGGTCCGTCATTATATAATATATAATATATACCTGTCCGGCTGCAGTAGTGATATATATATATTTTTTATATCATTTATCATCCAGTCGCAGCAGACACAGTACGGTAGTTCACGGCTGTGGCTACCTCTGTGTCTGCACTCGGCAGGCAGTCCGTCCATAATTGTATACCACCTAACCGTGGTTTTTTTTTCTTTCTTCTTTATACATACATAGTTACATAGACATCTCTTTGTCAACCAGTCTATATTAGCAGCAGACACAGTACAGTACGGTAGTTCACGGCTGTGGCTACCTCTGTGTCTGCACTCGGCAGGCAGTCCGTCCATAATTGTATACCACCTAACCGTGGTTTTTTTTTCTTTCTTCTTTATACATACATAGTTACATAGACATCTCTTTATCAACCAGTCTATATTAGCAGCAGACACAGTACAGTACGGTAGTTCACGGCTGTGGCTACCTCTGTGTCTGCACTCGGCAGGCAGTCCGTCCATAATTGTATACCACCTAACCGTGGTTTTTTTTTCTTTCTTCTTTATACATACATAGTTACATAGACATCTCTTTATCAACCAGTCTATATTAGCAGCAGACACAGTACAGTACGGTAGTTCACGGCTGTGGCTACCTCTGTGTCTGCACTCGGCAGGCAGTCCGTCCATAATTGTATACCACCTAACCGTGGTTTTTTTTTCTTTCTTCTTTATACATACATAGTTACATAGACATCTCTTTATCAACCAGTCTATATTAGCAGCAGACACAGTACAGTACGGTAGTTCACGGCTGTGGCTACCTCCGTGTCTGCACTCGGCAGGCAGTCCGTCCATAATTGTATACCACCTAACCGTGGTTTTTTTTTCTTTCTTCTTTATACATACATAGTTACATAGACATCTCTTTATCAACCAGTCTATATTAGCAGCAGACACAGTACAGTACGGTAGTTCACGGCTGTGGCTACCTCTGTGTCTGCACTCGGCAGGCAGTCCATAATTGTATACTAGTATCCATCTCCATTGTTTACCTGAGGTGCCTTTTAGTTGTGCCTATTAAAATATGGAGAACAAAAATGTTGAGGTTCCAAAATTAGGGAAAGATCAAGATCCACTTCCACCTCGTGCTGAAGCTGCTGCCACTAGTCATGGCCGAGACGATGAAATGCCAGCAACGTCGTCTGCCAAGGCCGATGCCCAATGTCATAGTACAGAGCATGTCAAATCCAAAACACCAAATATCAGAAAAAAAAGGACTCCAAAACCTAAAATAAAATTGTCGGAGGAGAAGCGTAAACTTGCCAATATGCCATTTACGACACGGAGTGGCAAGGAACGGCTGAGGCCCTGGCCTATGTTCATGGCTAGTGGTTCAGCTTCACATGAGGATGGAAGCACTCAGCCTCTCGCTAGAAAAATGAAAAGACTCAAGCTGGCAAAAGCAGCACAGCAAAGAACTGTGCATTCTTCGAAATCCCAAATCCACAAGGAGAGTCCAATTGTGTCGGTTGCGATGCCTGACCTTCCCAACACTGGACGTGAAGAGCATGCGCCTTCCACCATTTGCACGCCCCCTGCAAGTGCTGGAAGGAGCACCCGCAGTCCAGTTCCTGATAGTCAGATTGAAGATGTCAGTGTTGAAGTACACCAGGATGAGGAGGATATGGGTGTTGCTGGCGCTGGGGAGGAAATTGACCAGGAGGATTCTGATGGTGAGGTGGTTTGTTTAAGTCAGGCACCCGGGGAGACACCTGTTGTCCGTGGGAGGAATATGGCCGTTGACATGCCAGGTGAAAATACCAAAAAAATCAGCTCTTCGGTGTGGAGGTATTTCACCAGAAATGCGGACAACAGGTGTCAAGCCGTGTGTTCCCTTTGTCAAGCTGTAATAAGTAGGGGTAAGGACGTTAACCACCTCGGAACATCCTCCCTTATACGTCACCTGCAGCGCATTCATAATAAGTCAGTGACAAGTTCAAAAACTTTGGGTGACAGCGGAAGCAGTCCACTGACCAGTAAATCCCTTCCTCTTGTAACCAAGCTCACGCAAACCACCCCACCAACTCCCTCAGTGTCAATTTCCTCCTTCCCCAGGAATGCCAATAGTCCTGCAGGCCATGTCACTGGCAATTCTGACGATTCCTCTCCTGCCTGGGATTCCTCCGATGCATCCTAGCGTGTAACGCCTACTGCTGCTGGCGCTGCTGTTGTTGCTGCTGGGAGTCGATGGTCATCCCAGAGGGGAAGTCGTAAGACCACTTTTACTACTTCCACCAAGCAATTGACTGTCCAACAGTCCTTTGCGAGGAAGATGAAATATCACAGCAGTCATCCTACTGCAAAGCGGATAACTGAGGCCTTGGCATCCTGGGTGGTGAGAAACGTGGTTCCGGTATCCATCATTACTGCAGAGCCAACTAGAGACTTGTTGGAGGTACTGTGTCCCCGGTACAAAATACCATCTAGGTTCCATTTCTCTAGGCAGGCGATACCGAAAATGTACACAGACCTCAGAAAAAGAGTCACCAGTGTCCTAAAAAATGCAGCTGTACCCAATGTCCACTTAACCACGGACATGTGGACAAGTGGAGCAGGGCAGGGTCAGGACTATATGACTGTGACAGCCCACTGGGTAGATGTATGGACTCCCGCCGCAAGAACAGCAGCGGCGGCACCAGTAGCAGCATCTCGCAAACGCCAACTCTTTCCTAGGCAGGCTACGCTTTGTATCACCGCTTTCCAGAATACGCACACAGCTGAAAACCTCTTACGGCAACTGAGGAAGATCATCGCGGAATGGCTTACCCCAATTGGACTCTCCTGTGGATTTGTGGCATCGGACAACGCCAGCAATATTGTGTGTGCATTAAATATGGGCAAATTCCAGCACGTCCCATGTTTTGCACATACCTTGAATTTGGTGGTGCAGAATTTTTTAAAAAACGACAGGGGCGTGCAAGAGATGCTGTCGGTGGCCAGAAGAATTGCGGGACACTTTCGGCGTACAGGCACCATGTACAGAAGACTGGAGCACCACCAAAAACTACTGAACCTGCCCTGCCATCATCTGAAGCAAGAAGTGGTAACGAGGTGGAATTCAACCCTCTATATGCTTCAGAGGTTGGAGGAGCAGCAAAAGGCCATTCAAGCCTATACAATTGAGCACGATATAGTAGGTGGAATGCACCTGTCTCAAGCGCAGTGGAGAATGATTTCAACGTTGTGCAAGGTTCTGATGCCCTTTGAACTTGCCACACGTGAAGTCAGTTCAGACACTGCCAGCCTGAGTCAGGTCATTCCCCTCATCAGGCTTTTGCAGAAGAAGCTGGAGACATTGAAGGAGGAGCTAACACGGAGCGATTCCGCTAGGCATGTGGGACTTGTGGATGGAGCCCTTAATTCGCTTAACAAGGATTCACGGGTGGTCAATCTGTTGAAATCAGAGCACTACATTTTGGCCACCGTGCTCGATCCTAGATTTAAAGCCTACCTTGGATCTCTCTTTCCGGCAGACACAAGTCTGCTGGGGTTGAAAGACCTGCTGGTGACAAAATTGTCAAGTCAAGCGGAACGCGACCTGTCAACATCTCCTCCTTCACATTCTCCCGCAACTGGGGGTGCGAGGAAAAGGCTCAGAATTCCGAGCCCACCCGCTGGCGGTGATGCAGGGCAGTCTAGAGCGACTGCTGATGCTGACATCTGGTCCGGACTGAAGGACCTGACAACGATTACGGACATGTCGTCTACTGTCACTGCATATGATTCTCTCAACATTGATAGAATGGTGGAGGATTATATGAGTGACCGCATCCAAGTAGGCACGTCACACAGTCCGTACTTATACTGGCAGGAAAAAGAGGCAATTTGGAGGCCCTTGCACAAACTGGCTTTATTCTACCTAAGTTGCCCTCCCACAAGTGTGTACTCCGAAAGAGTGTTTAGTGCCGCCGCTCACCTTGTCAGCAATCGGCGTACGAGGTTACATCCAGAAAATGTGGAGAAGATGATGTTCATTAAAATGAATTATAATCAATTCCTCCGCGGAGACATTGACCAGCAGCAATTGCCTCCACAAAGTACACAGGGAGCTGAGATGGTGGATTCCAGTGGGGACGAATTGATAATCTGTGAGGAGGGGGATGTACACGGTGATATATCGGAGGGTGATGATGAGGTGGACATCTTGCCTCTGTAGAGCCAGTTTGTGCAAGGAGAAATTAATTGCTTCTTTTTTGGGGGGGGTCCAAACCAACCCGTCATATCAGTCACAGTCGTGTGGCAGACCCTGTCACTGAAATGATGGGTTGGTTAAAGTGTGCATGTCCTGTTTTGTTTATACAACATAAGGGTGGGTGGGAGGGCCCAAGGACAATTCCATCTTGCACCTCTTTTTTCTTTTCTTTTTCTTTGCATCATGTGCTGATTGGGGAGGGTTTTTTGGAAGGGACATCCTGCGTGACACTGCAGTGCCACTCCTAAATGGGCCCGGTGTTTGTGTCGGCCACTAGGGTCGCTAATCTTACTCACACAGTCAGCTACCTCATTGCGCCTCTTTTTTTCTTTGCGTCATGTGCTGTTTGGAGAGGGTTTTTTGGAAGGGACATCCTGCGTGACACTGCAGTGCCACTCCTAGATGGGCCCGGTGTTTGTGTCGGCCACTAGGGTCGCTAATCTTACTCACACAGCTACCTCATTGCGCCTCTTTTTTTCTTTGCGTCATGTGCTGTTTGGGGAGGGTTTTTTGGAAGGGACATCCTGCGTGACACTGCAGTGCCACTCCTAGATGGGCCCGGTGTTTGTGTCGGCCACTAGGGTCGCTAATCTTACTCACACAGCTACCTCATTGCGCCTCTTTTTTTCTTTGCGTCATGTGCTGTTTGGGGAGGGTTTTTTGGAAGGGCCATCCTGCGTGACACTGCAGTGCCACTCCTAGATGGGCCCGGTGTTTGTGTCGGCCACTAGGGTCGCTAATCTTACTCACACAGCTACCTCATTGCGCCTCTTTTTTTCTTTGCGTCATGTGCTGTTTGGGGAGGGTTTTTTGGAAGGGACATCCTGCGTGACACTGCAGTGCCACTCCTAGATGGGCCCGGTGTTTGTGTCGGCCACTAGGGTCGCTTATCTTACTCACACAGCGACCTCGGTGCAAATTTTAGGACTAAAAATAATATTGTGAGGTGTGAGGTATTCAGAATAGACTGAAAATGAGTGTAAATTATGGTTTTTGAGGTTAATAATACTTTGGGATCAAAATGACCCCCAAATTCTATGATTTAAGCTGTTTTTTAGTGTTTTTTGAAAAAAACACCCGAATCCAAAACACACCCGAATCCGACAAAAAAAATTCGGTGAGGTTTTGCCAAAACGCGTTCGAACCCAAAACACGGCCGCGGAACCGAACCCAAAACCAAAACACAAAACCCGAAAAATTTCAGGCGCTCATCTCTATCATGAACATAGGCCACGTCCTCAGCCGTTCCTTGCCACTCCATGCCGTAAATGGCATATTGGTAAGTTTACGTTTCTCTTCAGACGATTTAAATTTCTTTTTTTGGTTCTTTTTACTGAACTTTGGCTTTTTGGATTTTACATGCCCTCTACTATCACATTGGGCATCGGCCTTGGCAGACGACATTGATGGCATTTCATTGTCTATGTCATGGCTAGTGGCCGCAGCTTCAGCACTAGGAGGAAGTGGTTCTTCTTGATCTTTCCCTATTTTATCCTCAAAATTTTTGTTCTCCATTATTTTTTAGGAGTTATATGAGACAATATGCGGCACAGGAATGACTGGAGTGACTGATGAGACAGGACACTACCACTGGTCTAATGCAGAACAACACAACAATACTGTAAGAGACTTGTGGTTGTTGTTATTATTATTATTATACGGCAGCAGTGGACATATAGCAGCAGCGTATATCATCACTGGAATGACTGATGAGACAGGACACTACCACTGGTCTAATGCAGAACAACACAACAATACTGTAAGAGACTTGTGGTTGTTGTTATAATTATTATACGGCAGCAGTGGACATATAGCAGCAGCGTATATCGTCACTGGAATTACTGATGACACAGGACACTACCATTGGTCTAATGCAGCACAACAGGTTGTTGTTATAATTATTATACGGCAGCAGTGGACATATAACAGCAGCTTATTTCGTCACTGGAATTACTGATGTCACAGGACACTACCACTGGTCTGATGCAGTACAACAGGTTTGTTATAATTATTATATTGCAGCAGTGGACATATAGCAGCAGCGTATATCGTCCCTGGAATTACTGATGACACAGGACACTACCACTGGTCTGATGCCAGTGGCGGAACTAGCGAGCGGTGGGCCTAGGTGCGACAAAATGCTTTGGGCACCCCCCCCATCCCATCCAAGTCCACCCCCTCACCCCTGGAGAGGATCTGGTGAGGGGGACCTGCTCAGGGCCAGAGAAATGGATACCTAGCAACAGTGCCGTAACAAGACATTTTAGCACTGTGTGCAAGAAACGTCATCGGAGCCCCACCCCTGCATGCAAAACAGGGGCAGTGCGCGCCGTAGGCGCGTGCAAAAATACATAGTGGCGTGGCTTCGTGGGGAAGGGGTGTGGCCACAAAATAATACCAATTCATAAAACGGTACACAGTAGTCTCCATTATTCAAATTACGCCGCACAGTAGCACCACTACACCAGGTAGAGACCCTTTTACACCTTGCGGCGGACAGATTCCTCTTTTTACACATTACAGCAGACAGCGTCCCCTTTTTACACATTACAGCAGACAGCGTCCCCCTTTTTACACATAACGACAGACAGCATCCCCTTTTTACACATAACGGCAGACAGCATCCCCCTTTTTACACATAACGGCAGACAGCATCCCCTTTTTACACATAACGGCAGACAGCATCCCCTTTTTACACATAACGGCAGACAGCGTGCACTTTTTACACATAACGACAGACAGCGTCCCTTTTTTACACATAACAGCAGACAGCATCCCCTTTTTACACATAACGGCAGACAGCGTGCCCTTTTTACACATAGCGGCAGACAGCGTGCACTTTTTACACATAACGGCAGACAGCGTCCCCTTTTTACACATAACGGCAGACAGCGTGCCCTTGTTACACATAGCGGCAGAAAGCGTACACTTTTTACACATAACGGTAGACAGCGTCCCCTTTTTACACATCACGGCAGACAACGTGCCCTTGTTACACATAGCGGCAGACAGCGTACAGTTTTTACACATAACGGCAGACAGCGTCCCCTTTTTACACATTACGGCAGACAGCGTCCCCCTTTTTACACATTACGTCAGGCAGATTCCCCCTTTTTACACATTGCGGCAGGCAGATTCCCCCTTTTTACACAATGCGGCAAAGATTCCCCCTTTTTACACATTACGGCAGACAGTTCCCCTTTTTACACATTACATCAGGCAGATTCCCCCTTTTTACACATTGCGGCAGGCAGATTCCCCCTTTTTACACATTACGTCAGGCAGATTCCCCCTTTTTACACATTACGGCAGACAGTTCCCCTTTTTACACATAACGGCAGACAGCGTGCCCTTGTTACACATAGCGGCAGACAGCGTACACTTTTTACACATAACAGCAGACAGCGTCCCCTTTTTATACATCACGGCAGACAGCGTGCCCTTGTTACACATAGCGGCAGACAGCGTACACTTTTTACACATAACGGCAGACAGCGTCCCCTTTTTACACATCACGGCAGACAGATTCCCCCTTTTTACACATTAGGTCAGGCAGATTCCCCCTTTTTACACATTGCGGCAAAGATTCCCCCTTTTTACACATTACGGCAGACAGTTCCCCTTTTTACACATTGCGGCAGGCAGATTCCCCCTTTTTACACATTGCGGCAAAGATTCCCCCTTTTTACACATTACGGCAGACAGTTTCCCTTTTTACACATTGCGGCAAAGATTCCCCCTTTTTACACATTGCGGCAGGCAGATTCCTCCTTTTTACACATTGCGGCAGGCAGATTCCCCCTTTTTACACATTGCGGCAGACAGTCCCCCTTTTTGCACATAGAAAGACAGAAAGAAAGAAAGAAAGAAAGAAAGAAAGAAAGAAAGAAAGAAAGAAAGAAAGAAAGAAAGAAAGAAAGAGAAAAAGAAAGAAAGAAAGAAAGAATTATACTTACCCTCTCCGCTGGCTCAGGCTCCTTGGTGCAGCTTCTGATCACGATTCCCGGGCAGGAGAGAAGGAGGAGGAGGGAGGTGGAGGAGGGAGCCGCAGCAGCGCTGTGTTATTGGTGGAGGCGCTGCTGCTGCTATCCCTCTGCTTCACTATAGGCTGTTCTCGGAAGACAGCCTATAGTGAAGCAGAGGGACAGCAGCAGCAGCGCCTCAACCAGTAACAAAGAGCTGCTGCGGCTCCCTCCTCCACCTCCCTCCTTCTCCTTACCCCCGTGCCCGTGACCGCTGCGCTCCTCTCCGACTCCTGTGTCCTGCGGGCGGCTGTGTGCTGCGGGCAGCGGTTGCCCGCAGCACACAGCGGCATGTAATGAGTCAGTTTGACTCATTACATGCTTTGGGCCCCTGGACAGACGCACTGGTTGCACTGGCGGTAGTTCCGCCTCTGTCTGATGCAGTACAACAGGTTGTTGTTATAATTATTATACTGCAGCAGTGGACATATAGCAGCAACGTATATCGTTACTGGAATTACTGATGACACAGGACACTACCACTGGTCTGATGCAGCCCAACAGGTTGTTATAATTGTTATACTGCAGCAGTGGACAAATAACAGCAGTGTATATTGGCCCTCATTCCGAGTTGTTCGCTCGGTATTTTTCATCGCATCGCAGTGAAAATCCGCTTAGTACGCATGCGCAATGTTCGCACTGCGACTGCGCCAAGTAACTTTACTATGAAGAAAGTAATTTTACTCACGGCTTTTTCTTCGCTCCGGCGATCGTAATGTGATTGACAGGAAATGGGTGTTACTGGGCGGAAACACGGCGTTTCAGGGGCGTGTGGCTGAAAACGCTACCGTTTCCGGAAAAAACGCAGGAGTGGCCGGGGAAACGGTGGGAGTGCCTGGGCGAACGCTGGGTGTGTTTGTGACGTCAACCAGGAACGACAAGCACTGAACTGATCGCACAGGCAGAGTAAGTCTGGAGCTACTCTGAAACTGCTAAGTAGTTAGTAATCGCATTATTGCGAATACATCGGTCGCAATTTTAAGAAGCTAAGATTCACTCCCAGTAGGCGGCGGCTTAGCGTGTGTAACTCTGCTAAATTCGCCTTGCGACCGATCAACTCGGAATGAGGGCCCTTGTCACTGGAATTACTGATGACACAGGACACTACCACTGGTCTGCACAACACAGCACCACTTTATACAGCTACACTGGATATATGACAGCAGAGAACACCAACACTGTGAATGGCTGGACTGATACAGCACAATGCACTGACTACACTGGGCTGGTCTGCACAGCACCACTTTACAGCTACACTGGATATATCTGCCTGGACTGATACAGCACAATACACTGACTACACTGGACTGGTCTGCACAACACAGCACCACTTATACAGCTACACTGGATATATGGCAGCAGAGAACACCAACACTGTGGCTGCCTGGACTGATGCAGCACAATACACTGAGTGATTACACTGGACTGGACTGAGCAGCACAACACTTGCCACCCCACTTTCCCGCCCCAACACACAGACACTGAACACTGAGGACACGTCCTCTCTATACACTCTCCGAGACTGGAGTGAAAATGGCTGCGACGCGCGGCTCCTTATATGGAATCCAAATCCTGCGAGATTCCGACAGCGGGATGATGACGTTTTGCCGCGTTCGGGTTTCTGAGCCAGGCGGGAAAACCCGAGCCGGGCTCGGAAACGGGCTCGAGACGTGAAGTTCTGTAGGGTTCGGTTCTCTGAGAACCAAACCCGCTCATCTCTAGTACAAACACAAATCAGGCCCATTATACATATCCCATTGTTACACACCACTGTAGAATATGTTAGTAAAACATCAATAACTAATTAATGAGAACAACTTGCTTCTCTCAGGTGGCCAACAAATAGGCGTTGGTACAGGAATGCTCACAGCTCATACCCGTCTTACTGTTCTTGAACACAATTGCATTTATTGTTTTTTTAAACCACAGATTGCTCAAGGCAATAATAGAGTACACTGTGCAATTGCAACAATTTTCTTTATAAAACAATTGATAGATTTATGTGTACAAACACAGAAATATAGGGAGTAAATCAGGGTTGATCATAGCAGCAAATTTGTTAGCAGTTGGGCAAAACCATGTGCACTGCAGGTGTGGCAGATATAACATTTGCAGAGAGAGTTAGATTTGGGTGGGTTATTTTGTTTCTGTGCAGGGTAAATACTGGCTGCTTTATTTTTACACTGCAATTTAGATTTCAGTTAGAGCACACCCCTCCCATATGTAACTCTCTCTGCACATGTTATATCTGCCACACCTGCAGTGCACATGGGGGGTCATTCCGAGTTGATTGCACGCTAGCTAGTTTTAGCAGCCGTGCAAACGATATGCTGCCACCCACTGGGGAGTGTGTTTTAGCTTAGCAGAAGTGTGAACGCTTGTGCAGCCGAGCTCTGCAAAAACAGTTTGTGCAGTTTCAGAGTAGCTCTGAATCTACTCAGCGCTTGCGATCACTTCAGCCTATTCCTGTCCGGATTTGACGTCATACACCCGCCCAGCGAACGCCCAGCCACACCTGCATTTTTTCAGGCACACCTGCGTTTTTGCAAACACTCCCTGAAAACGGTCAGATGACACCCAGTAACGCCCCCTTCCTGTCAATCTTCTTGCGGCCACCAGTGCGAAGGAAAACTTCACAAGAACCTCAGCACAACCACAAAGAGCTTTGTACCCGTACGTTGCGCGTGCGCATTGCGGGGAAAACGCATGCACAGAAATGCAGTTTTTTTTCATCTGATCGCTGCACTGCGAAAATCGGCAGCGAGCAATCAACTCGGAATGACCCCCATGGTTTTGCCCAACTGCTAACAAATTTGCTGCTGCGATCAACTCTGAATTAGGCCAGTAATTTGAGAGCAGAAAAGAACCTATATGTCCATTTAGTCTGCATGTCTTTTGGGTGCTTTGTACCTACAATAGTTTACTGTTTTTAAACATTTTAGGACTGAGTTCTAGCAACAACAATGGCCCTCAATCCGAGTTGTTCGCTCGCAAGCTGCTTTTAGCAGCTTTGCACACGCTAAGCCGCCGCCTACTGGGAGTGAATCTTAGCATAGTAAAATTGCGAACGAAAGATTTGCAGAATTGCGAATAGACAGTTCTTAGCAGTTTCTGAGTAGCTCCACACTTACTCGGCAACTGCGATCAGTTCAGTCAGTTTCGTTCCTGGTTTGACGTCACAAACACTCCCAGCGTTCGCCCAGACACTCCCCCGTTTCTCCAGACACTCCCGCGTTTTTCCCAGAAACGGCAGCGTTTTTTCACACACACCCATAAAACGGCCAGTTTCCGCCCAGAAACACCCACTTCCTGTCAATCACATTACGATCACCAGAACAAAGAAAAAACCTTGTAATGCCGTGAGTAAAATTCCAAACTGCATAGCAAATTTACTTGGCGCAGTCGCAGTGCGAACATTGCGCATGCGCATTTAGTGGAAAATCGCTGCGATGCGAAGAAAATTACCAAGCGAACAACTCGGAATGACCACCAATATGTTTGTTCTATGTCGTGTTCAGTTCTTTTACTGTAAATGTTCCACCACAACTGCTAGGAAGCGATTTCATTGTTCTGTCAATCTTTCTATAAAAAGAGTATCTTTGTTACCCCTTTAATTTCAACGTGTGTTTCCTTGTCTAAGAAAATCATATTTTAAAATGTGCCCCTTGTCTTAGACCCTTCAATTGCAAACAAGTCGTTTGGTCTAGAAGATGGTACATTTTTCATATTTCAGAAGAGAAATATAATATATATTTATATAACATTTTGGGGGTAATTCAGACCTGATCACTATGGTGCATTTTTTGCTTCCCTGCGATCAGGCAGTCGCTGCCTACACGGGAAGGGGGAATTCGCTGTGCAGGTGTGCGATATCGTGTGCAGGAGAGCTGCACATACATCAGTTTGAGCATTCTCTGCACAGCCCAGGACTTACTCAGCCGCTGCGATGATCGGGGCTGGAGCTGGGTCCCTCCTGCGTTTTTCCAGACACTCCCTAGCAACGGTTAGTTGCCATCCACAAACGCCCTCTTCCTGTCAAACTTCTTGCGATCGCTGGTGCAATCGGATTTTTCGCACCATCCCATCGCTGCCCAGCGCTCCACGTCACTACGGACCATCGCGCCTGCGCATTGCGGTGCATACGCAGTTCAGACCTGATCGCCCGCTGTACGAAAACGCACAGCAGCGATCAGGTCTGAATTAGCCCCTTTATTAGAACTGTTCTTGGACAAAAAAATCCAAGACTGAGATGATCATCTTCCCACCCTCCCGCACAACCTCACATCCCACAATCTCATTATCCATTGATGGCACGACTATCTACTCTAGCCCCCAAGTATGCTGTCTTGGCGTAATACTTGAATCCTCCTTCTGCTTCAAACCACACATTCAGCACCTCTCACAAACCTGTAATTTTCATCTCAAAAACATTTCCTGGATCAGACCCTTTCTCACTCAGGTTGCCACCAGGACCATTATCCACTGGTCATCTCCAGACTGGATTACTGTAATCTCCTCCTGACTGGCATTCCTGACAAATACCTCTCTCCACTCCAATCTATCCTCAATGCTGCTGCCCGGCTCATCTTCCTCACCTAAAGCACTACGTCCACCTCCCCTCTCTTACAAGACCTTCACTGGCTCCGCTTCCCTTTCAGAATCCATTCAAACTTCTCACACTCACAAAGCCCTCACCCACTCCTCTCCCACTTACATCTCTGACTTTATCTCCCTTTACTCTCCCACCCATCCTCTTCGCTCTGCTAATGCACGCCAACTCTCCTGTCTTCTGATTACTTCCTCCCACTCCTATCTCCAGCATGCTGCTCCCTTATTCTGGGATTCTCTACCTCTTCCCATCAGACTCTCCACCTCTCTACAGAACTTCAACGGGCTCTGAAGACCCACTACTTTACCAAACCCAGCCAAATCTCATCCTAACCCTCTGTCCCACGCTCGGTCTACCCCATCTGTGTCACCCCTGTCTGTTTGCCACTCCCCTTTAGAATGTAAGCTCTCACGAGTAGGGCCCTCTTCCCTCATGTGCTTATCCTTTACTTACTTTAATAATCCTCAACTGCTCAAATCCTACAGTTTTCGGCCACCTTGATCTCATCTCAGTGTCGTCTACTAATGTAGTTATGCTTAGTCACCCTGTACTTGTCCTATATCGTCTTCAACTGTAAGTCACTGTTTTCCTGTTTTGTGCATATGTACTCTGTAATTGGGCGCTGCGGAACCCTTGTGGCGCCATATAAACAAAGGATAATAATAATAATAATAATAACAACAACAATATGGTTGTAAAACTGATAAACATTCTAACTCATTTCTTGCTGTGGTGCCACAGAGAAGGTCAGTTTGGCAAGGAAGACTGTTTAGAAGGAAATTATTTTAGAAATTGTCTGTCTGCTATTGAGAATTGTCCATTGTCTAGCCTTACTTTAGACTGCAGATGTTCTGAGAAGTACATTAGTGTAATTATTATGTTCAAGTTTTTTTTTTATATTTCAAATTGTTATTTCTGTATGTCAGTATGTTATCTCAATTTTTATTCAATTAGCATTCTAACTGCCATTTTAAATCCTATTTAATAACACTCTGTCTTTTGTGTTCTTAAATAATTTATATATCAGGTAGGTTTCGTTTTTATGTTATACATGTCCTGGTGGCTTTTGTTGTAACACGATGTAAGCCAGGTGTAATAGCACTGAAATTAAGGAATTTAAAATAGGTCATGAATAGATGTGAGGTTTGTTTCTGTTTGCATAGATCGGTGAGTGAAGTGGGTCTATGAACCAAAACAATCATGGGTGCAGACTAGTAAGGTGGAAAGTAGTGAGGGGGAAATAATGATGGTGGAGGAACAAATAGGATGCAGGAGAGATGAGGAGTTTGGAGAGAAATTTGGTTACAGTGAATAGTCAAAACAGAATATAAATTGAAAGGTGCTTTATGAAGTGAGTGTCGCAGTCAGTAATATATGTTGCGATATCAAAACTGTAAATTAAATTTCATGACACTTAGGGCCTAATTTAGATTTGTATCTGATGGTTGTGAGGCGGTTGTACAATTCCTTACAAACATATGTTAGGCCTATGTTGTCATGACTGTAGTTTTTGTGAACCCAGCGTGTGTGTGAAGTCCGTGCGGGTAACTGGAGGACTATGTGTATATTTGGCTGGTCTGTGGGAATCAGTGAGATGAAGTAGTAAGGAGCAATCCCTGAACAGGGGTCGAACCCAGGCCTCGGCTGAGGAAGCCATATCCTGACCACTGGATCACCAGGGACTTAGTGTTGATAGCAGGATGGTGAATGTATTGGTGAGAATGAACTGGATATACTGTCACAGGAGTAGGTGTTTGTGTACTCAAGGTTACTATGAAATAGGTTCTCTGGAGTTGCGCAGAACTGGAAGGAGAGCTGAAGACGTTGAACCGGACTGGTTACCGGTGAGACTGAGAATCGCACTGTGAACCAGGCTGTGTACAGGTATACTGGAATGCAACTGTAATCCAGACTGGTGCCGGATATAACTGGAAACGCAACTGTAAGTAGAACAATGACTGTGGCTGTGACTTTAAGACAAGGCTAAAGAAGAACTGGAAACTGTAGCTGTGACTTTAAGACGAGGCTGAAGAACTGAAGACTGTAGCTGTGACTTTAAGATGAGGCTGAAGAACTGAAGACTGTAGCTGTTACTTTAAAACGAGGCTGAAGAATACTGTGGCTGTGTCTTCAAGACGGACTGAAGAATACTGTGGCTGTGTCTTTAAGACGAGACTGAAGAATACAGCGGCTGTGGCTTTAAGACGAGATTGAAGAACACTGCGGCTGTGGCTTTAAGACGAGGCTGAAGAATACTGCAGCTGTATCTTTAAGACGAGACTGATACTGGATATAACTGGTAACACAACTGTAATCCAGACTGAGTAGCAAAAGAGCAGAGTTTTACAGGAACCAAGGTAATAGTGTTACCTCTTAGGGAACACAGCTATTAAGCTCACACAGAGCTGTATGACACAAGGAACTGGCAGATTTTGTAACACAAGTCTCTTTACTTATACTTCCTGGTCTTTGGTGATTGGTGACAGTGTCAGGTGATTCAGAGAGTCTCAGGCTGGCACAGGATTGGACATCTCCAGGTCAGGTGATCTGACCCTGTCATGTCAGTACTCAAGGTTAGGCTCTGATATGGAGTGAGGCTTAGCAGGCCGAAAAAAACACTGAAGCCTGAACTTCTACAAATGAACAGAGGATGCTGACTTTTAAGCCTTAAATCTAGATTGCTGAGCACATTGGAGAATGTATCTGCTGACCACTGGAGTCAGAGAGGCATATAGTACAATGACAACAATCACTGCTATGTAGGCACAGCATAGAGAGACTTGCTGAATTCAGAGTCACAAAGAAGGTTAATCAACAGCTCGTGAACTCTCACCTTCCAGGCAGAGAATTCAGCACTCAGGAAACTCATGGTACTGACAAGCTGTTTATCCCAGTGAGCAGAAAAGATGCAGGATCCAGGACAGATGACAGAGGTAAGTCACCAAATATGAAAACTACAGTCAGAATCGGGATATATTTCAGTAGGCTAGCTGGGTGTATGCCCATACGCTGAGATGGTTTTCCAGCCCCTAGAGTTATTTGAAAGTGTCTGCACTTGTGATGCCAACTAATCAGTCCGATTGGAAATATTAACCTTATCCCTTATAATGAGAACTCACCTACCAGTCATTGACCAAACAGCAGACCAGTGGATGGTGATTATTACCCCCGGGCCCAGATTGGCCATTACTCATACGGGGAGAGTCCCGGCGGGCCGATTGGTTTCCGAGGCCACGTGTGACACGCTGCTGGCTGACTCAATAAGATAGTATGCTGTCCGCCACAGCCACTGGCCCCTATTGGGAGATCAGGTCTCACCTTGTTGTCAGGAAGAGATGGTCAGCGAGACAGGTGAGTATGAGTCTACTCTAGTCTGACCTCTTCCTGCACTAAGCTATTTATGTGCTGTCCCTTGTAGACATTACAGCAGCAAGTAGCACAGAGAGTCTGTTCCCAGTGCGCTCCGACCCTCCACGTCTTCTGTCACTCATTTTTTGACGCTGGCGCTGATACAGTGAGTGGGAATCAGCCCTGGCAGTGAAATGGACGCTGCTGCACAGAGTGTCTGAGGTAACTGTAAACCAGAGCATCAGCAACGGAGACACCTTGGTAAATGGAGATCTGTATGGGGGTAGGTGGGGGGTGGGGGAGGGTTCAGTAGTATGCAGAAGAGGAATACTCATATGAATAGGGAGGAGGCAGCTGGTGCAAGACAGAAGGAAAAGTGATTGATGAGGGGCACAAGGGAAAAGTGGGAGTTGATGGTAGAAAGTTTACATTTCTTAAGTTTTTAATGTGTTAGGTCCAGCTAATATGACATGCTCTGCCAAAAATACACCAAGGACACAATCCATAAAAAAATCATATCACAAAGGGATCGAATCAGCATACGGGAAGGAAAAACACAAGCACAAACCCTCATGCAAAATACTGAATCACGGATTCTCGCAGAGGAAATAAAAAATGGAACAAGACCCAGAAAACGAGCTTATACTATAAAATATGAAGATGAATATGATGATGGTTTTTTAGATTTTCTCATAGAAAAAGAAATACCACAGGAACACCAGACAGCTGCAAGTTACCAGAAGAAACAAAAACTCACGCTATCACCTGGAGCAGCGTCAGGGGTGGAAAAATCAAAAAGAAAATAAACACAACATCTTCTACACAAAACAATGAAGGTATTTACAATTTGAGTAAAAAACCTCTAACAGATCAACAAATATCGCTTCCAAATAAAGGTTTAAAGTTTTGTCCACACTCCAATGCGAACCAATTTTACTTTTTTATTGACACCCAGAGATTTATAAGAAAACTATGTGTCAAAACATTCTTTGCACGAGAGGATATTAATCAAATGGAACAAATACAACAAGAAGATTACACTCATACATTAAAACCAGCTTTAAAATTCTTCTCTGCCCATATAAAAGGAGCTCAAATAGAGACGTTTCAAAAGTTTGTTGAGAATATTAGAAAAATAACAGGGAAAGAAAAGAAGTTCAATCTAACAAGAGCTGAGAAGGAAGCTTTGAGAGGATTAAAGGAGGATCAAACAATCATTCTAAAGCCAACAGAAAAAAGGTGGTGGATTGGTCATCCTAGATAAAGAACAATATGAAACTGAAGTAAACAACCTCTCATCTGACACCACAACATATGAACAACTAACAGACAACCCTAACGCTCATTATCAAAGGGAATTAAAAGAATTAATGGATGAAGGTTTGGAAATTGGAGTATTAACAAAAAAAGAATATAATTTCCTCAACATGGAAAATCCACACATACTAACTTTCTATCAACTTCCAAAATTACATAAAAATGTAGAAAACCCACCTGGCTGTCCCTTTGCATCAGGGATAGATTCCCTTTCAGCAAATGTATCCAAATACTGTATGTTGATTTATTTCTTCAGAACACTGTGCAGTCACAAAAAAAAGCCATCTTAAAGACACAATGAATATACTACAGATTCTAAACAGTATCCAGTGGCAAGACAATTTCACCCTCTGTACCAGCGATGTGAGATCGCTCTATACGTGTATTTCACATGATAAATGAGGCGAGGCAACAAGATTTTTCTTATCAACTGAAACTTCTCTACCAAATACCCAAATCAATTTCCTAATGAGCTGTATAAACTTCATTCTACACCGTAATTATTTCTGGGGCCATGGTACATACTACAATCAAGTAAAAGTGACCGCGATGGGTAGTTCTTTCACACCTAGCTACGCAAACATATTTGTAGCTAGGTGGGAGGAAGAGCATATATGGAATAACAATCCCTTTTTCTCTAACGTCCTAGTGGATGCTGGGGACTCCGTAAGGACCATGGGGAATAGTCGGGCTCCGCAGGAGACATGGGCACTTTAAGAAAGAATTTAGATTCTGGTGTGCTCTGGCTCCTCCCTCTATGTCCCACCTCCAGACCTCAGTTTGAATCTGTGCCCGGACGAGCTGGGTGCCTTTCAGTGAGCTCTCCTGAGCTTGCTGTGAGAAAGTATTTTGTTAGGTTTTTTTATTTTCAGGGAGCTCTGCTGGCAACAGACTCCCTGCATCGTGGGGCAGAGGGGAGAGAAGCAGCCCTACTCTCTGAAGCTAGGTCCTGCTTCTTAGGCTACTGGACACCATTAGCTCCAGAGGGATCGTACACAGGATCTCACCCTCGTCGTCCGATCCCAGAGCCGCGCCGCCGTCCCCCTCGTAGAGCCGGAAGACAGAAGCTGGGTGAGTATGAGAAGCAAGAAGACTTTGAAATCGGCGGCAGAAGACTCCGGTCTTCACTGAGGTAACGCACAGCACTGCAGCTGTGCGCCATTGCTCCCACACACCTCACATACTCCGGTCACTGTAAGGGTGCAGGGCGCAGGGGGGAGCGCCCTGGGCAGCATTTGGACCTCTTTTTGGCAAAAGTAAACATATATACAGTTGGGCACTGTATATATGTATGAACCCCCGCCAAGAAAATACATATTTAAGCGGGACAGAAGCCCGCCGTCGAGGGGGCGGGGCTTCTTCCTCAGCACTCACCAGCGCCATTTTTTCTCCACAGCTCCGCTGAGAGGAAGCTCCCCAGGCTCTCCCCTGCAGATACACGGTAGAAGAGGGTAAAAAGAGAGGGGGGGGGCACATAATTAGGCGCAAAAATCAATATAACAGCAGCTACTGGGTTAACATTAAGTTACTGTGTTATTCCTGGGTTTATAGCGCTGGGGTGTGTGCTGGCATACTCTCTCTCTGTCTCTCCAAAGGGCCTTGTGGGGGAACTGTCTTCAAAAAGGGCATTCCCTGTGTGTGTGGTGTGTCGGTACGCTTGTGTCGACATGTTTGACGAGGAAGGCTATGTGGAAGCAGAGCGGGAGCAAATGAATGTGGTGTCTCCGCCGACGGCGCTGACACCTGATTGGATGGATATGTGGAAGGTTTTAAATGATAATGTTAATTCCTTGCATAAAAGGTTGGAAAAAGCTGAAGCCTCAGGACAGTCAGGGTCTCAGCCCGTGCCTGATCCTATGTCGCAGAGGCCATCAGGGTCTCAGAAGCGCCCACTATCCCAAATTGTTGACACAGATACCGACATGGATTCTGACTCCAGTGTCGATTACGATGATGCAAAGTTACAGCCTAAATTGGCTAAATCCATCCGTTATATGATTATAGCAATTAAGGATGTGTTGCACATCACAGAGGAAACCCCAGTCCCTGACAATAGGGTTCATATCTATGGGGAAAAGAGGCAGGTGGTGACCTTTCCCCCTTCACACGAGCTAAATGAGTTATGTGAAAAGGCTTGGGAATCTCCAGATAAAAAACTGCAGATTTCCAAACGGATTCTTATGGCGTATCCTTTCCCGCCAACGGACAGGTTACGCTGGGAATCCTCCCCTAGGGTGGACAAAGCTTTAACACGCTTATCCAAGAAGGTAGCCCTGCCGTCACAGGATACGGCTACCCTCAAAGATGCTGCGGATAGAAAGCAGGAGGGTACCCTGAAGTCCATTTATACACATTCAGGTGCCTTACTGAGGCCGGCGATCGCGTCGGCCTGGGTGTGTAGTGCTGTGGCAGCATGGACGGACACCCTGTCTGAGGAACTTGATACCTTAGACAAGGATACTATATTATTGACCCTGGGGCATATAAAAGACGCTGTCCTATATATGAGAGATGCTCAAAGAGACATTAGTCTACTGGGTTCTAGAATAAATGCTATGTCGATTTCTGCCAGAAGGGTCCTGTGGACTCGGCAAAGGACAGGTGATGCCGACTCAAAAAGGCACATGGAGGTTTTACCTTACAAGGGTGAGGAATTGTTTGGGGAGGGTCTGTCGGACCTGGTCTCCACAGCTACCGCTGGAAAGTCAAATTTTTTGCCATATGTTTCCTCACAGCCTAAGAAAGCACCGTATTACCAAATGTAGTCCTTTCGATCACAGAAAAGCAAGAAAGTCCGAGGTGCGTCCTTTCTTGCCAGGGGCAGGGGCAGAGGAAAGAAGCTGCACAACACAGCTAGTTCCCAGGAACAGAAGTCCTCCCCGGCTTCCACAAAATCCACCGTATGACGCTGGGGCTCCACAGGCGGAGCTAGGCCCGGTGGGGGCGCGTCTCCGAAATTTCAGCCACAAGTGGGTTCACTCCCAGTTGGATCCCTGGGCAATAGATATTGTGTCTCAGGGATACAAGCTGGAATTCGAAGAGATGCCCCCTCACCGATACCTCAAATCGGCCCTGCCAGCTTCCCCCCTCGAGAGGGAAATAGTGTTAACTGCAATTCACAAATTGTATCTTCAACAGGTGGTGGTCAAGGTTTCCCCTCCTTCAACAAGGAAGGGGTTATTATTCGACCATGTTTGTAGTACCGAAACCGGACGGTTCGGTCAGACCCATATTGAATTTAAAATCCCTGAACATGTACCTGAAAAGGTTCCGGTTCAAGATGGAATCGCTGAGAGCGGTCATCGCAAGCCTGGAAGGGGGGATTTTATGGTGTCTCTGGACATAAAGGATGCATACCTTCATGTCCCCATTTATCCACCTCATCAGGCGTACCTCAGATTTGTGGTACAGGATTGTCATTACCAATTTGAGACGTTGCCGTTTGGTCTCTCCACGGCTCCGAGAATATTTACCAAGGTAATGGCGGAAATGATGGTACTCCTGCGGAAGCAAGGGGTCACAATTATCCCATACTAGGACGATCTCCTCATAAAAGCGAGGTCAAGAGAGCAGTTGCTGATCAGCGTAGCACGTTCTCTGGAAGTGTTACGGCAACACGGCTGGATTCTAAATATTCCAAAGTCGCAGTTGATTCCTACGACTCATCTGCCTTTCCTGGGCATGATTCTGGACACAGACCAGAAAAGGGTTTATCTCCCGATAGAGAAAGCTCAGGAACTCATGACACTGGTCAGAAACCTATTAAAACCAAAACAGGTGTCAGTGCATCACTGCACTCGAGTCCTGGGAAAGATGGTGGCATCATACGAGGCCATTCCCTTCGGCAGGTTCCATGCGAGGACCTTTCAATGGGATCTCCTGGACAAATGGTCCGGATCACATCTTCAGATGCATCGGTTAATCACCCTATCCCCCAGGGCCAGGGTGTCTCTCCTGTGGTGGCTGCAGAGTGCTCACCTTCTCGAGGGCCGCAGATTCGGCATTCAGGACTGGGTCCTGGTGACCACGGATGCAAGCCTCCGAAGGTGGGGAGCAGTCACACAGAGAAGAAATTTCCAAGGTCTGTGGTCAAGTCAGGAGACTTGCCTTCACATCAACATCCTGGAACTAAGGGCCATATACAACGCCCTACGTCAAGCGGAGACCCTGCTTCGCGACCAACCGGTTCTGATTCAGTCAGACAACATCACCGCTGTGGCTCAAGTAAACCGACAAGGCGGCACAAGGAGCAGGGTGGCAATGGCGGAAGCCACCAGAATTCTTCGCTGGGCGGAGAATCACGTAAGCGCACTGTCAGCAGTGTTCATCCCGGGAGTGGACAACTGGGAAGCAGACTTCCTCAGCAGGCACGACCTCCACCCGGGAGAGTGGGGACTTCATCAAGAAGTCTTCATGCACATTGCAAGTCGGTGGGAACTGCCACAGGTGGACATGATGGCATCCCGTCTCAACAAAAAGCTACAGAGGTATTGTGCCAGGTCAAGAGACCCTCAGGCGATAGCTGTGGACGCACTGGTGACATCGTTGGTGTTCCAGTCAGTCTATGTATTTCCTCCTCTTCATCTCATACCCAAGGTGCTGAGAATCATAAGAAAAAGAGGAGTGAGAACAATACTCATTGTTCCGGATTGGCCAAGAAGGACTTGGTATCCAGATCTGCAAGAAATGCTCACAGAGGAACCGTGTCCTCTTCCTCTAAGACAGGACTTGTTGCAACAGGGGCCCTGTCTGTTCCAAGACTTACTGCGGCTGCGTTTGACGGCATAGCGGTTGAACGCCGGATCCTAGCAGAGAAAGGCATTCCGGATGAGGTTATTCCTACGCTGATAATGGCTAGGAAGGACGTGACAGCTCAACATTATCACCGTATATGGCGATAATATGTTGCTTGGTGTGAGGCCAGGAATGCCTCTACGGAGGAATTCCAGCTGGGCCGTTTCCTTCACTTCCTACAGTCAGGAGTGACTTTGGGCCTAAAATTGGGTTCCATTAAGGTCCAGATTTCGGCCCTATCCATTTTCTTTCAAAAAGAGCTGGCTTCTCTACCTGAAGTTCAGACGTTTGTAAAGGGAGTGGCACCTTGGGATCTTAACGTGGTGTTGAGTTTCCTGAAATCCCACTGGTTTGAACCACTCAAAACGGTGGAATTGAAATATCTCACGTGGAAGGTGGTCATGCTACTAGCCTTGGCTTCGGCTAGGCGTGTGCCGGATTTGGCGGCTTTGTCACATAAAAGCCCCTATCTGGTTTTCCATGCGGATAGAGCAGAATTGAGGACCCGTCCACAATTCCTGCCGAAAGTGGTTTCATCTTTTCATATAAACCAACCTATTGTGGTGCCTGTGGCTACTACTGACTTGGAGGATTCCGAGTTGCTTGATGTGGTCAGGGCTTTGAAGGTTTATGTAGCCAGAACGGCTAGGGTCAGGAAAACAGAGCCTTTGTTTATCCTGTATGCTTCCAACAAGCTTGGTGATCCTGCTTCAAAGCAAACTATTGCTTGCTGGATCTGTAACACGATTCAGCAGGCTCATTCTGCGGCTGGATTGCCGCTGCCAAAATCAGTTAAGGCCCATTCCACTAGGAAGGTGGGCTCTTCTTGGGCGGCTGCCCGAGGGGTCTCGGCATTACAGCTGTGCCGAGCGGCTACTTGGTCAGGTTCAAACACTTTTGCAAAGTTCTATAAGTTTGATACCCTGGCTGAGGAGGACCTTGTGTTTGCTCAATCGGTGCTGCAGAATCATCCGCACTCTCCCGCCCGTTTGGGAGCTTTGGTATAGTCCCCATAGTCCTTACGGAGTCCCCAGCATCCACTAGGACGTTAGAGAAAATAAGATTTTACTTACCGGTAAATCTATTTCTCGTAGTCCGTAGTGGATGCTGGGCGCCCGTCCCAAGTGCGGACTTCTTCTGCAATACTTGTATATAGTTATTGCTGCAATAAGGGTTATGTCATAGTTGCATCAGGGTTGTACTGATGCTCTGTTGTTGTTCATACTGTTGACTGGGTAAGTTTATCACAAGTTATACGGTGTGATTGGTGTGGCTGGTATGTATCTTGCCCTGGATTACCAAAATCCTTTCCTTGTACTGTCAGCTCTTCCGGGCACAGTTTCTCTAACTGAGGTCTGGAGGAGGGACATAGAGGGAGGAGCCAGAGCACACCAGAATCTTAATTCTTTCTTAAAGTGCCCATGTCTCCTGTGGAGCCCGTCTATTCCCCATGGTCCTTACGGAGTCCCCAGCATCCACTACGGACTATGAGAAATAGATTTACCGGTAAGTAAAAGTAAGTAAAAGTAAGCACCATATAAATCTTTGGAAGCGTTATATAGATGACTATTCTTCATATGGCAAGGTATGGAACAAACAAACGATGAAAGAATTCCTAGAATACATTAATAAGAACACATATGGGCTAGAGTTCACATCTGAAACAAGCAAAATGATGATTGTTTATCTTGATCTTGAAATCTACATACAAGACAACACATACAAGACTACATACAAGAAACCATACAAAGAAAATCAGTGGCAACAATACACTACCCACAACAAGGAACCATCATAATAAATGGATACAAAACATTCCTGAAAGTCAATTTCAACATCTGAAGAGAAATTGCTCACAACTAAAGTTTTTGAAAAATACATTTGTCCAGAGGGGGTACAAAGATGAAGACCTTCAGAAAGAAATAGAAAAAATAGCTGGAATGGACAGAAGAGAACTTATAAAATATAAACAAAGGGAACAACAACAGGACTTTAGTATCTCATTTATCACCCAATTCAATAGTCAGCACTTGGTTTTTGAAAAAATACTAAAAAAGCACTGGCACATCTTGTTACTGGACAAACAGCTTGAAGCACTAATTCAGGATAGACCTCACATTATTTACAAAAAAGCAACATCATTAAAACAAGAATTGGTAAAAAGTTACATTCCCAACAATGAAGAAAATCAAACAAAAGAAAAGAAGAAAGGACTTTATTTTTGCTTAAACTGTACAGTTTGTAAACCTACAAAATATCAACCACAAAACCTGTTACTGAATTTTTATGCAATGTAACACAAAAAGAATACAAGATTAGAGACAAAGGGGGACATTTACTAAGCAGTGATAAGAGCGGAGAAGTGAGCCAGTGCAGAAGTGCCCATGGTAACCAATCAGCACTGAAGTAAAATCTATAATTTGCATACTATACAATTATACAGAGCAGCTGATTGGTTGCCATGGGAAAATTCTCCACTGGCTCACTTCTCCGCTCTTATCACTGCTTAGTAAATGTCCCCCAAAGTATCATGTGAAACTGAAGGTGTAATTTATCTCTTACAATGCCCATGTGGGCTGCAATATGTGGGACAGACAAAAAGACAGATGAAAATACAGATTGCTGAGCATATCTATAATTTCATAAAAGGTTTACAAACAACACACAGTGTTTCTAAACATTTCTATGACTGCCACAAACAAAACCCAGTGGGATTACAGTTCATGGGCATCCAAAAACTAATTCCTAAATGGAGAGGTGGAGATGTTTCTCAGCAATTAAAAAAGACGGAATCGAAATGGATTTTTTATTTACAGCCACTGGAGCCAGTGGTGTGACACCTGGAGGGGTGTGACACCAAATGTCAGCTCCTCCACAGTGACAAGAGCCAGGTGCTGCAGTGTGAAAGTCTCCTACAGCACCCGGCTCCTGTCATAGCAGAGGAGCCGACAGTGCATGGAGACTGTCTCCGGGGGCAGCCCAGCATCTCCGGAGATGCTGGGTACGCCCCCAGAGTGACAATTCTGGGATCCCCGCAAGGCCATGCCCCCTGCACATTAGGCCCCGACCCTTTTGCCGCTAGCGCACCGGGATATCAGGGGTGCGCACCGGGTGTCACCACACCCGGTGACACAGGCCTGAATATAAACTTTGATTTTAACTCTTTTCTGTGAGATTGAACAACTAACTAGTACTAATTAACACATTTAAAACTATTCCACTTAGTCTTTATAAGTAATAATACTACATATACTCAACTTTTTCACAGCGCAATACCTGTCTAGATTCATGTTTTTAAATGTGAAAAAATCACCATGGTTTTCTAAAATGTTTTATTATTTCAATTAATGAACCAATAAAGCTTTCAAATAAAAGGAGACTTCAGATCAGCGGTGCTATCCTTGACAAAGGGCTTAGCAGCCCGAAACGCATTGGTAAGCACCAGAGACCTGAGCCAGCACTCCATCATGTCATCTCCTCAGCGCCGACGGGCGAGACAGCAAGAAGACACCAGCGGGAACCAGCCGGACGGAGAAGCACCGCTAAACAGCATCAAACAGGTATGCAGCGGTAGGGAAAGTTAGATAGGATTTCCCCTGCAAACGTCTGTATACTACCTGGATGCAGTAATTGACCGCCGGCAAATACAAGGAACCTATAAGCAGTGACGGATCTTTCATGGACTCACACACCTGCACTTAAAAGTGTGTGCTGTTAAACATTGCTCCATTAACCCATTTTCTTTCTACAGGTATTAGCGCTTTTTACATTCAGTGCTCCTTTTTACATTTATTATTACAGGTTGATGTTAAGGTGCCCATACACTTGTGCGATTGAGCACGATGCAATATTGCACTTCAATTTCCCTTGAAGCTCCCCGTGCAATAAATCACATCAAAAGTGCTTTTTTTGTCCATTCGATGCGTGTACAATCATGCTGTGGCCGGAGAGACTAGCCAGCCACACGTGCAATGGCGTCTGCGGCACTGAAGGGGTTAACCCTCGTGCCCAGCGCCATGTTGCGGACTGTTTAAAAGTTTGTTGAATGATGTGTTTTAACATGTCATATGTAGTGCTCTGTGCACCATTGCAGGAAGACATGTTTAAATGTATTTATTTTATATTCAAGACAGGCTTGGTGTATATTTAAAGGGAAACACGTGTTTAAATGAAATGTATTTAAAGGAAAAAATGCAGTTACTATAGCTGTCTGAATAAGCAACTCTTATCCTCTGGAAATAGGAAGGGGCATGCTAAGGGCTCTGTGCTAGCAGCGAGGTGTGAAGGACAATACCTTTTGATGTGTGAGTTCCTTAGAGAGAGATACTAATCACTGGGTCTATGGGCTTGGAATCTGTTTCATGTAGGGGATGTAAGTGATATACGATCCGAATGGCAGATAAAGGAAGGAAGACCGTTTGTTTGTATTGTAGCTATTCCTGTTGTAATCTTAAACACTGGGAGTGCCTGCAGATGGGAATGACCAGACACATTTGTATTTTGAAGATATGTGATAAATTTATCAATAGTGAATGTTAATCTGATACCAAACGTTGTCTGGGTGACAGGAAGGAGGATATTGTTTTATTGCACTTATATCCTTGTAAAATGTAATTTATTGGTATTTTGTAAAATAACCTGATTGGTTGGAGAAGACAGGGAGGGCTTACCCCCCCTGTGGTACTGTGTGGAAAACTGACATAAAAAGGAGACCTGCGTGCCTCCAGAGTTGTATTGTAACATCTTCTTCTGCTGAAAACATCTTGATTGTATGCTGTTGCCCCTAGCAATAGGGAGGAGCCTTTTTAAAGGTTATTTGAGCAATAAACATCTTTGCCTCAAGACTGCTTCATCTTGTGACCAACAGGGTAAGGCCAAACCTAGCCCCGTCCTCCGGCTGTCCAGGGAAGCACCTAGCGTCTCCAAGCTCCGCCTTCCGCCAGCTACCGGTAGAGGCCTAGCAAGTGGCTAGTGGGGATTCGTCAGCACCACACAGCTGTGGTAAAGCAGTGCGTCGGCACATACAGAGCAGAACCGTGGTTCCAAACGCCACGGCAGGTTAGGAGTTTGGTGGTGGCAGCGAGAACCCGCCCACAGCGCAGTGGGTGGAGTCAGTAACAGGCGGTTACTGACGGTAAGCGGGAATCCCCTATGTGGTCAGGCCTCGTGCGGCTTGACCTTCCATTCTGTGCGCAGTCGACGGGACGCGGCAAGCGGCGAGTGCTTCCGTACGGTACCGTCCTGTCACAGAAATTGGTGGCATAGTGGTGGGATATTCCCAGGCGGCTTTTCATCACCCGATTGGAGAAGCCGAGTTACTCAGGAGAGGAGTAACTGCAGCGCAGGAGAACGCACAAGATGGCGGAATTCAGCGGAATGTCCAAGGAGGATCTGGAGATCGTTTGCCAGGGGAAGGGTGTGGATATCCCTTCCAACGCGTCCAGAAGCGTCATGAAGGCGGCGCTCAGGAGCGTGGAGGAGTCTCATCGGGCGGAGGTGGAAAGCACTGACGGCGTCAGCATCGCAGAGGACGGCCCAACAGTGGACCTTCGTAAGGAACCGGTGAGAACCACAAGCCCCGCCCTCTCTCACAGCAGCAATGTTTCCCAGCAATCCCTAGCAGGGCCAGGATCCCAACGTCCCAGGGGGGGCGGCCCGGATAGCCTAGCAGATCGGCAAGCGGAATTGGGGGAAAGGGCAACGGAGCAAGAGCGCTTGATCATCATCCAGATGTGGCGTGATGAGCGGGCACCACAGGCCGTGGTACCCCGGGAGCCGTTGTCAGCTGTTGTACACAGATCAGGACGTATACAGTTTGCCAAGTTTGCAGACAGTGATGGGGACATTGATGGACATTTGCAAGTTTTTGAAAGGACTTGTAAACTACACGATCTACCCAAGTCAGAGTGGGTGAGACACCTTGTGCCCACTCTGAATGGAGAGGCCTTGGAGGCCTATCGAGGAGTGGCGACGGAGGACTGCGGGAACTACAACAAAGTCGCGAAGGCCCTCCTCCAGCGATTCTTCATCACTCCAGAGTCTTACAGGAAGAAGTTCAGAGACTTGCCCAAGAATCCTAGCAGCACCCATGAGCAGTTCGCCACCCAGCTGCGGCAGTACGTGGTGAAGTGGGTGAAGGATTCGGAAGCCACTACATGGGACGCACTGATCGACCTGATCTGCAGGGAGCAGTTCTACCGCAGGTGCGCCCAAGAAGTGAAGGAGTGGGTGCTAGATCGGGAGCCACCCAGCTTAAAAATGGCTGCCCAATTAGCCGACAAATATGTGGCAATTCGGCCACGGGGGCAGAAGCGCCCCGCCAGCAGCCAGCTCCAACAGACTGTACCACCAAGGGGACCCCCCTCTTCAGCTCATCACCCCCAAAGACAAGCATCTTCCAACCCGGGTGCTCTTAGCCAGCAACCGCACCGCAGCGTCCCTGCAACTGATCAGAGATCATCGGTGCCACGACTGGAGAAGAAGTGCTACGGCTGTGGGAAAATCGGACATCTGAGGATGAACTGTCCTGCATCCCAAGCACCCCAGACTCGTGCCCCAAATCCGAGTGCTGGAGCCCGGATCGCTTGTTTGACGAGAGGAGATGAGCCTACAGAGACTGTTCCCCCTCCAGTCAGTCCGATGGAGTGTGGCGAGAGACAGGTGCACTCTGCGGAGAGAGTCACCTGCATGGCCAAACAGCCCCTACACAACATGTGGAGGCACCTGCAGCCAGTCCACGTGAGACCCCTGCAGGGAGAAGGCCTAAGAGACTCTGGGGCCTCAATCACTGTGGTGAGCCCCCACCTTATAGATCCTGCTGCAGTATTGCAGGGTCGCACTGCCACGGTCACCCTGGCAGAAGGAACAGAAAAAGCGGTTCCCATGGCAAGAGTCTACCTGGACTGGGGAGCTGGACCAGAGTTGCGAGAAGTTGCCGTCATGGATGGTCTCCCAACTGATGTGGTCCTAGGAAATGATCTGGGTGGTGGGATCGTCACTATGTTTGTTGGCGCCATTCCCCGGAGTCAAGTTCCAAAACCACCGTTGACATCAGCTACTCCAGCACAGCCCAGCCCAGAGGAAAAGACTACAGCTGCTAGACAACTGCCAGCACAGCCAACCACAGCATCAACCAGCCCAGAGGAAAAGATCACAGCGGCTAGATCAGTACATCGACCCCGCATGCCTTTTGCCTCTGGTATGCCTACGTCCCCTAGCAACGCAGAGGATGTCGGTTCCAGCTCGTGTGATCCTGTGGGGGTGCCCAATGATGCTCCTGACCCAAGTGGTTTGCCAACTCCGGCGGTGAGTATGAGAAACCACGCTGACTTTTCCATGACTGACCCCTACCAGACTGACCCTAGTAGTCCCCACCTAGATCCCCCTGTAGAGTGTCCCAATTTAGGAGAGATTGAGGGCCACAGGCAGGAGTTTAGGGAAGTTCAACTCTCCGACCCATCCCCGAAAGGCATGAGGCGCCACTTTGGCAGCGGCCTTGACAGGGTTGGGGCGGGAAGTTTGACCTGGCGGGAAGGGTTAAGGTACAGGGTAGCCAGGAAAGTGGGAGGGGATAGACCAGATAGGGAATGTGTCCAACTGGTCCCCTCAGGGAACGTTCCTGTGCAACCGGTGTCGGTTGCCAGCGAAACCCCTTTGGACAGTAACCCGGAGACAGACCGTACCCTTAAGTGCCTGACACAGAGCTTACCCTGGTCTGGAATGTCGGATGACGCCCAGACCAACTGTAAGGCTGGTGCCATGCGTTGGCAGCCAGGGCACTCCAGCGTTTGTGTTGTCTCTGGGCCTCTGCCCATAGGAGAACCCTTGCAGCAAGTTGCTGTGGACATAGCAGGTCTCCTGCCTGTGCGCAGTAGATCGGGGAAGACACGCAGCCTCCCTGTAGTCGATGCCACACAGGATCCAGAGGCTGGTGGTCTGGCCGCCATCACTGTGGCCCAGGTAGCGGATGAGGAGGAAGGAGTAGGCCTAGGTGACAGGGTAGGTTTCCCGAGTCATAGGTCGACAGAAGAGGATTGGAGGGCAGGTCTGACAGTTAGGGCAGACAGTTGCCAGATAAGTATGACGGAGGTGCAGTGCCTGGGGCACCATGTGGGAGGAGACAGGGGTAGGCCCAACCCAGAGGGGGTGGAGGCAACCAGAGGCTGTCCCCGACCCACATCACCCAGACCGGTACTGACATTAGAACCTGTAAGGCCCTACGGACATGTTGTCATTGACTTTAGTCCTGTAGTGAACCCCTTGACAGAGATGGCTAGGAAGGGCATTCCCAAGTCAGTGGACTTTGCACCCGCTTGCGAGTTGGCATTCCAGTCATTGAAGGAGGCTCGGGTACCCGCTCCAGTGCTGATGGCGCACATTCTTGACCAGGACTGTGTGTTACGAACTATTGCGCCACTGCACGGACTGGGAGCTGTACCAAGCCAGAAAGAGCCATATGGGCAGGAGCACCCTGTGGCCTGGTTGAGCAGTATACTGCTATTGTGGGAGGTGGGGTATGCCACGATTGGGACACCTTGGGTCGCACTTGTTTGTAACCGGCCCCCCACCGTGGTGACTTACCACCTACCCGTTAGGTGGCGGCAACCTACCTTGGGGAAATTGGACAGACTTTTGTGGTGGAGCCTTGCACTTGGACTTCAGGTGGACTATTTGAACATTGTGCACCCACGAAGAGAGGCCCACTGCACTATGGATGAACTGTCTAGGCCGGAGCCTACACACCCTAGGTAGCGTCCCCTTCAACACAAGGGACTGCGGGACCAGGACCCAAATCGTTGGGACATGGGTCCCTGGTTGACCCGCTTGAATGGGGGGGAAGGAATGTGGCCGGAGAGACTAGCCAGCCACACGTGCAATGGCGTCTGCGGCACTGAAGGGGTTAACCCTCGTGCCCAGCGCCATGTTGCGGACTGTTTAAAAGTTTGTTGAATGATGTGTTTTAACATGTCATATGTAGTGCTCTGTGCACCATTGCAGGAAGACATGTTTAAATGTATTTATTTTATATTCAAGACAGGCTTGGTGTATATTTAAAGGGAAACACGTGTTTAAATGAAATGTATTTAAAGGAAAAAATGCAGTTACTATAGCTGTCTGAATAAGCAACTCTTATCCTCTGGAAATAGGAAGGGGCATGCTAAGGGCTCCGTGCTAGCAGCGAGGTGTGAAGGACAATACCTTTTGATGTGTGAGTTCCTTAGAGAGAGATACTAATCACTGGGTCTATGGGCTTGGAATCTGTTTCATGTAGGGGATGTAAGTGATATACGATCCGAATGGCAGATAAAGGAAGGAAGACCGTTTGTTTGTATTGTAGCTATTCCTGTTGTAATCTTAAACACTGGGATTGCCTGCAGATGGGAATGACCAGACACATTTGTATTTTGAAGATATGTGATAAATTTATCAATAGTGAATGTTAATCTGATACCAAACGTTGTCTGGGTGACAGGAAGGAGGATATTGTTTTATTGCACTTATATCCTTGTAAAATGTAATTTATTGGTATTTTGTAAAATAACCTGATTGGTTGGAGAAGACAGGGAGGGCTTACCCCCCTGTGGTACTGTGTGGAAAACTGACATAAAAAGGAAACCTGCGTGCCTCCAGAGTTGTATTGTAACATCTTCTTCTGCTGAAAACATCTTGATTGTATGCTGTTGCCCCTAGCAATAGGGAGGAGCCTTTTTAAAGGTTATTTGAGCAATAAACATCTTTGCCTCAAGACTGCTTCATCTTGTGACCAACAGGGTTAGGCCAAACCTAGCCCCGTCCTCCGGCTGTCCAGGGAAGCACCTAGCGTCTCCAAGCTCCGCCTTCCGCCAGCTACCGGTAGAGGCCTAGCAAGTGGCTAGTGGGGATTCGTCAGCACCACACAGCTGTGGTAAAGCAGTGCGTCGGCACATACAGAGCAGAACCGTGGTTCCAAACGCCACGGCAGGTTAGGAGTTTGGTGGTGGCAGCGAGAACCCGCCCACAGCGCAGTGGGTGGAGTCAGTAACAGGCGGTTACTGGCGGTAAGCGGGAATCCCCTATGTGGTCAGGCCTCGTGCGGCTTGACCTTCCATTCTGTGCGCAGTCGACGGGACGCGGCAAGCGGCGAGTGCTTCCGTACGGTACCGTCCTGTCACACATGCGATTTATCGAATGCACCTTGCGACCAGAAATCGGGTGACCAGAAATGGGTGGAGGGGAGTGTTCAGGAAGTGAGCTAAATACTTCACAGATCACACATTGCAGTGCTATAAATCGAGTGTGGTAAAAACAGCATGCGATCGCACGTGCAATCCGATAAATATTAAGTGCAGCACATAATATCTTGAGATGCGAGATTCGACCAGCGTGCCCGTGCATCGCATCGGGGGGGACATTCGATGTGCATACAATCCTGCGATTTATTGCACCGATGCGAACGAAATCGAAGGGTTGTACCAGATATCTCACAAGTGTATGGGCATCATTAGTTTCATCTGTCCATCTGGCTTACGAATGGTTTGCACCTTGTGGTGAACCCTTTGTATTTGCTCTTGTGACGTCTTCTCTTTATGATTGACCTAGTCGGGTAATAATATTCCTATCTTCTGGAGAATGTTCTTCACTGGGCTAGATGTTGTAAAGTTTTTTTTTCCATGGAAAGGATCCTGTGTTCCTCCACCACTGTTGCCTTTTGTGGTTGTCCAGGTCTTAATTTGGCCACTCCTAAGGTTCTTGCTATCTTTTTGTTTTTGCAGTTTAAGGATGGCCTCTTTGACTTGCATTGACAGCTCCTTTGACCACGGGTGGAATGTAATAGGGTGTGAGATTTAGAAAGTGAAAGCTTTTTGGAGATTTTTCCTGTTTTTTTTTTAAATAGCAATCATTTACATGGGAAAATCAACCTGGTTTTGCCATGTAAATGATTGCTACTTTTAAAAAAAACAGGAAAAATCTCCCAAAATCTCTCACTTTCTGATTCTTACACCCTATTATACTCCCCCCTCTGATGTTGTGGGTTCACAGCAATGACTTCCAAATGCACATGCCGCACTTGGAAACAACTCCAGACCTTTTGACGCTTAATTGATAAAGAAATAAGAAAGGGACAACCCACCCCTGGCCATAAAACAGCTATTGAGTCAAATGTCCAGTTACTTTTGGTCCCTCGAAAATTAAGGGGCTACATATTAAACAGCTGTAATTCCTAAACCCTTCCTCCAATTTGGATGTGAATGTCCTCAAATTAAAGCTTATAGTCTGCACTTTAAAATCATTTTACTTATACAACTGTAACATTAATATGTTTTTGGCATACATCTAAAATAACAAAAATTGTGTCAGTGTCCAAATATATATGGACCTATTTGTATGTATAATAGATATGGCTCTATCCCTATACAGTATATTTTGAATCAGGTATTTTTTTTTATTGCTTTTCGATAACAACAAAAACAGAGAAATAAATAAATAAATAAAACACCAAAAAACATTCAAATACACAAATATAAAATCAAATTCGTGCTCTCCATGCGTCATTCTCAATAGGTAATCAGATTGTATATTAAAGAGGCAAAATTATACAGCAAGCGCATAACCATCAAGTAGTACAACAATCTGTAGACAAAAAGTAATAAAAGTATTAGGCTGTGACACTCAGCGGCTATAAGAAACAAATATTAAAACATCAATAAATCAAAAAATTCTGCCTATCCTGTTTATCAGAATATAAAAGTTATGTGCATAGGTGCGTGAGGGGGGTAGGCTGGACCACGCCGGAAGCAGCCCAGCGTTAAATACAACATAGTCATATAAGATTTTTAAGGCAAAGGATCAATAAAGTACAGAGAGTTCTTCCAAGAGCCCCATTTCTTATCAAATTTCATTGGGCATTTACGTTCAGTGTACATAAATCGCTCATGGGAAAGAGTAGTATTCACCAGGGCAACCCACTCAGCAAATGATGGAGGGGCATGAGCCATCCAGGTGCGGGCTATACGCACTCGGGCCAATGTTAGAATGTTGTTGACATAGAGACGATAATGACTCGGGAGGGATTCCTGTAAATCTAGTCCAAATACGTGGAGTCAGTAACGGAATCTGTATACCAGTGTGACACACAGAAGTCATTACAGCTTCCCAGAAGGTATACACCCATGGACACTGCCAGAGCAAATGCCAGAACCCAGCAGCTGGAGCAGAACACTTCGGACAATTATCAGAAGCCGAGCCACCAAATTTAGATAATGCACAAGGAGTCCAATAGACCCTATATAGGATATACAACTATATCTGCTGGAATCTAGCACACCCCGTGGTTTGATGCGGGGAGGCCATAATATAGTCCCAGTCCTCATCAGCAATAGTACCCAGATCTTGTACCCATTTAGCACGGAGGGCGCTCAGCCCATCTGACCCAGAGGAGGAGAGGAGGGAGGAGTAGAGAACAGAACAGACACCCGTCCACGAGAAGGCAACGTACGGATCATTGTATGAACAGGGTACTCAGAGAGTTGTAGAACAGAACCCCGCCACTGCGCTGACAGTGCATGTCAGAGTAGTAAATACCTAAAAAAATAATGTCTAGGTCTGGCATATGTAAAAGATAGGTAATCAAAATTATGTAGAACCCCATCCTGATAAAGTTGTCGAATGGCAGACACCCCAAAAGAGGTCCAGCCAGAGCTGCCTTTTAAATCATACGTTTCAGAAAAAGACATGTTGTTCTACAGTGGAAAGCAGGGGTCCATCGTGGAATCTCCTAGCAATTTCCCAGTTGCCAACCATACTCTACAAGCCTGTTGTAAAAATGGGGGAAGAGAGGGCAATGAAGTATGTGCTAATAGAAACTGCAGCAGAGAAAATATTAGGCCGGCTTTATCCAAAAGGGCCACTGGGAGGTTGCCATAATCCCCCGGGTTAACCCACTCACTGAGTTGTACCAGCTGGGCAGCTAAATAATATAGTCGCATATCCAGTAATGCCAGGCCACCCTCTGTTCTGGGCCTACTAAGTGTTTTATATGCAATACATGCCCGTTTAGCTCCCAAAATAAAAGAGGCAATATATCGGGAAATCAACAAAAATTGGAAGGCAGGGATATAAACTGGTGAATTCTGTAATATAAAAAGAAATTTGGGTTGGACGATCATTTTGACAATGTTCACGCAACCAGTAACAGATAATGGAAGTTTCTGCCAAATTTGTGTCTTTATGCATAAATTATCAATCTGGGGGGTCAAATTCAAGGTGATAAAATCCTTAGGATAATGAGAAATTTGAATACCGAGTTATTTAAACTGGGTACACCATTTAAGGGTAAGGTCATAGGAGAGGGGTGGTGATGTAGAGGGATCTAACGGAAACACCACTGATTTTTCCCAATTAATACAAATGACCGAGAAAGAGCCAAACTTTCGTACCAATTCGAGAAGGGCAGGCAAGGAATGTGATACATCCTCCAAAAACAATATCATGTTGTCCGTGTATAAACCAATTTTCTCCTCCCGACCCACTATATGAAACCCTTTTATAGCTGCGGCGGCCCTTACATCGCAAGCCAAGGGCTCTAGTAGTGGGACAGAGGGCACCCCTGACGAGTTCCCCTGCCCAGCAGAAAGGACTCAGTGGTAAAACCGTTGACAATAACTCTCGCAGCTGGACAGGAATACAAGAGCTTAATCCGGGACAAAAAATTTGGGCATATCCCAAATCTTACAAGAACCTCCCAGAGATACACCCATTCTACAGAATCAAAGGCGCAGGCAGCATCCAGGTAAACAACGATCACACCGTCCAACTCATCACCCGCCAACTGCATATAAGTAAATAATCGTCTGTGATTAACAGTAGTAGATTTGCCCGGCATAAAGCCAGTTTGGACCAGCTCCAACACCACATTATTAAACCGGATCGCTAAAAGTTTGGCAAGAATTTTAATGTCAGTTGACAGCAAGGAGATAGGATGGTACGAGTCCAAGGAAAGGGGATCTTTAGCAGGCTTCGGTATCAGCACCACCAGTACCTCAGCCATAGATGGGGGGAGAGTACCACCCTGCAACAAAGATTCAAAAATCAACAAAAGTTTGGGGGCACAAACAATCCAAATATGTTTTATACAGTTCAATAGGGAGACCATCTACCCCCGGGGCCTTATTACTGGGAAAGGACCTAAAGGCAGTTTTGACCTCCTCCAATGTGATGAGTGCTTCCAAAAATTGCTGGGAATCGGGGCTCAAGGCTGGAACCTCAACCTTGTTTAAATAATCAGATAATGTTGAATGTGTGTACTGCACCCTCGACCTATAAACATCTAGAAAATATGCATAAAAACTAGAAGTTTTAGAAGGGGTATCTGTACAAATAACACCAGACGTATTCCTTATACTATGCACAGTGGTGGAGGCGAGCTCCCTGAATATAGAAATCATGGGCGCGAAACAATAAACATCTCTTTGATTTATCAAGAAGTAGATCCATCAATTGTTTATGAAAAATCAGCCATTCCACCCGATCCGCTGGGGGGCCACTGTGCAGATAAATCTGTTCAAGTTCACCACTCCGCCTCTCCAACTCCTCCCCAGATTTCCTACTAAATATCTTCAGTTGGGCGACTCTGGAAATCAGTGTACCATGCAGGAAAGCCTTATAGGCGTCCCACACCAATGGGGCATCATTGCTAATAGGGTTATTAGTAAAGAACTCCTCCCAGAGCACAATTATTTCAGAGGCTGTACCCATCTGCGTTAGCCAAAAAGGGTTAAGTGTCCAAAAGGATGCCCCTCTAGGTATATCAAAGCACACGGACAGCAGTATAGGGGAGTGATCACATATCCTACGGGGCAAATATCTCACTGCGGAGACACAGGGAAGTAATGAGCGGGTAAGCTGTGCCATATCTATAAGGAAGAATACTCCATACGAACTTGAAAAACAGGAGAAACAGCTAACAGAGGGATTACGCAAATGCTAGATGTCCACAAGTTCAAACTCAGAGACCAGGCATGCAAAGGCAGTGGGTCCGGCACTTGTAGTCTGGGTAGCAGGCCTCCACCTATCAGTAGACTCATCCATAACAGCATTAAAGTCACCAATGCATATAGCTGGGACAGAGGGAAATTCCTGCATAAAGGCACATGCCTTCACCAGAATCCCAGAGTTGTAAGGGTGGGGGGGAGGGGGGAATATATACGGCATGCAGCACAAATGGGGAACTATGAATTGAGCCGGCTAGAAACACATAACATCCCAACGGGTCAATTTGAACCTTGGTACATACAAAATTCAAATTTTAATGTATCAGCAGTGATACTCCCCCAGAGAATGGAAGGTGGAGTGAAATGTCCATCCCTCTCAAGGCTTCTTAAGCAAAAGAACTCGGCCGCCAATAAGATGCGTCTCCATAAGGCAAACCAAACCCGGACTTTGAGTCTTAATATATTTTAAAACCAGGGAACGCTTGGCCCTATTATTAAGGCCACGAACGTTCCAAGAGAGAATGTTTACCATGTTGACACATAGAAGTGGAGCACAGAAACACTAAGCCAGCATTGCCCCAGCACGGCACCAGTTGCCCCCTTGCAGAAAAATCACATACACAAAGCAGCACGCATAATCCAAAACAATACAAAGAAAGCACATACTAAAAAAAGAGCATACGTAAGGAAAAAAAAAAAGGCAGACTAGATGGGCCAAGTGGTTCTTATCTGCCGTCAAATGCTATGTTTCTAAATCATGCACCGCAATGGTTGAAATAGTTCTAAGACATTAAAGGCATCTAAAATGTTATAGGCTTATAATGCAGTATAAGAAATTATTTAATGGATAGGCCTTAAACTCAAAGTAGTTATACTGTAGCTTATTAAGTGCAGGTACACCAAAAGTGAGAGACTAGGGGGGTTATTCAGACCTGATCGCTCGCTAGTGTTTTTTGCAGCGCTGCGATCAGGTCAGAATTGCGCTTCGCACGGGTACAAAGCGGATCGTTGCTGAGCGATGGATTGTATGAAGAATCCATTCGCACAGCCGATCGCAAGTTGATTGACAGGAAGAAGGTGTTTGTGGGTGTCAACTGACCATTTTCTGGGAGCGGAAAAACGCAGGCATGTCCAAGCGTTTGCAGGGCGGGTGTCTGACGTCAATTCCAGCCCCAGACAGGCTGAAGTGATCACAGCAGCAGAGTAAGTTCTGGGCAACTCAGAAACTGCACAAAGTTTTTTTGACCCACTCGGCTGCACATGCGATCACACACTTGCACAGCTAAAATAAACTCCCCGGTGGGCGGCGACTATGCGAACGCTGGACTGCAAAAAAAACTAGCGAGCGATGAGGTCTGGATTACCCCCTGAGTACAATAAATTACTAACCTGCAGCTACCAATGCAAGATATTAGATGACTGCAGAATGCATTACCAACAGTGACCAGTGGGAACAGTTTATCAATGGGGAGTTATAATGACAGAGCCACAGCAGGGGGATCCAAACAACATGTGACGTATAACTGTCAGTATTGGCACTAGTTTGCATGAGCAGCAGTATAGAAGCATGTTCGGGCTATGGCCCTCATTCCGAGTTGTTCGCTCGCTAGCTGCTTTTAGCAACATTGCAAACGCTAGGCCGCCGCCCTCTGGGAGTGTATCTTAGCTTAGCAGAATTGCTAACAAAAGGTTAGCAGTTCTGCTATTAAATTTTTCCCTGCAGTTTCTGAGTAGCTCCAGACCTTCTCCTAGATTGCGTTCACTGCAGACTGTTTGGTTCCTGGTTTGACGTCACAAACACGACCTGCGTTCGGCCAGCCACTCCCCTGTTTCCCCAGCCACTCCTGCGTTTTCATCTGGCACGCCTGCGTTTATTAGCACACTCCCGGAAAACACTCAGTTACCACCCAGAAACACCCACTTCCTGTCAATCACTCACCGATCAGCAGAGCGACTGAAAAGCGTCGCTCGGCCATGTGTAAAATTGCATAGTTTTGTGTGAAAGTACTTAGCGCGTGCTCCCAGCGGCCCATACGCATGCGCAGAACTGCCGGTTTTTAGCCTGATCGCAATTCTGCTAAAAACGTCAGCGAGCGAACAACTCGGAATGACCACCTATATAAGCAAATGTTCAAGTCCAGATGGTGAAAACACTAAGTGGTAGAACTTTTAAGGATTTCTTGCTGAAGGCTACAATTTTATGTAGTTAGCGCCATAGGCAAACACAGGGGGGGTTTCCGGTTACCCAGAAACCCCCCTCCTCTTTGCAAGTGGCTTAAATTATGTCAATAGCAATGGTATATAATATGATTACTAGAGCTGCCGCCACATCATGCAGTTTAAGGGACAGAGAGGAGCTGCAGCACATGCCCAGTGGAAGCAGCTTCTTCTACCAAGTTTGTTGTGTGTGAGTCCTGAATCAGTGCACTGGACTAGAGAGTAGCTACCAGGAAGAAGAGACAGGAGTCTTACCATGTGGTGGGAGAATGTGTGCTTAGAAAGTGCAGTAGTGGTTCTATTATATTTGTGTCTCTTTTTTTTTATAGTATGTTTAACCTTTTCCTGATCACTTATTTATATTATTTAAATATGTTTGATACAGCCTATACTATAGGGATAAATATTAATACTGTATTCCATGTTCCGTAGAGAGGAAGACTGTGGAAGAGGAAGACATTTGGAAACCCCCCTCTCGAAATCCTGCGTTTGCCACTGAGCGCCTACCACCACACAGTATGCGGCAAGTCACCAGATAAATGGAGTGTGTAAAATGGCATCTAGGATATATGGTTATAGAGAAACAGAACTGCTAGTGAAAAGAAGCAAATATAGACAGCCTCATATATCCCATATATCCCATATATGTATTCAGTGTTACCAGTGTGTTAAAAATGATTTCTGCATGCCTTGCAATTCACTGTGTAGGTCTCAATGAGGCCTTGAGAAGCAGTCTGTACACATACTTAAGACAGCAGATCTACAAACCTTGAAGATAAGTTTGTGTGGTTTACAACATATACCGAACATTCTGGTCCAAATATCTGTTAAAACCAGAAAACAGAGAATAGCCTATAAGCCAGTGGTTCCCAAACTGTGTGCCTAGGCACCCTGGGGTGCCTCAGAACACTTGCAGGGGTGCCTTGGATTGGTGGTCCAGGACCAATCAAAATTATTTCTGGTCAACGTAATAGGCAAAACTAGTGCTTGTGGCAGCCAATCATAAAATATGTGGACAAACAGAAGCAAATCTTGTTCCTCACCACATAATGGAACCTACAGATGACATATAAACACAATATTTGATTTAATTTCTATTTCAAAATTTCTTGCTAAGAAATTTTTGGCCTAGGGGTGCCATGAATAAAATGCTGATACTCTAGGGTGCCATGATTCCAAAAAGTTTGGGAACCACTGCTATAAGCAGAAGATGTAGCTTCATAAGTAAAAGAGAAAGTATATGAAGGGAGTCTTCCCTATATAACATTGGGATTCGACTAAAATAGAGATCCATGTGACATATATATATATATATATGCTTAGTAAGTCTGCAGTGAGCTTGGCCATCAATCCTGAGAATCATTCCATAATAGGTCCCCCTCAGATGTTTGATTTTGAAGATTTGAAGGACATATATAAGAAACTTCACATATAAGTTGAGTATTGCTTATTGTTTGCTTATCATTCTTTTGAATTACATGCTGTTTTGATTTATATGTACCAATAAACTGTATTTATTAAAATGACATTTGTCAAACGTATATTTTTTTACTTACAGTTTAGTGCCTTTATCTTCCATTTTAATGTATTGAATTTTATTTTTATATTTTGTAGCCTTAGATTTTATTTACTCTTCTTAATTTGCAAATAAATGTGCTTTTTCATGTGTACTATGCTGTGACATTTGCATCATTTTTATTAGCTATTTCTTTGATTGGAGTTGAAACATTGGTTTTTATGGATGTTACTGTATTTCAATAAAAGATATTTGTAAGCAGTTTTTGTGCACTGCACAAAACAAGGTGTCTGTTATTTCTGTTAAAAAAATAAATGTATTCACCATGTATAGAAGATCTTATCGGCTTATTTGTATTGAGTTTTTATTGATATTGTTTTTTTTAAAAATCTTTTGCAGTGTGTTTTATTGGTCCTTCAAGTTTTTATTAAAGTACAGTCCACATGGGAAGTTTTACCCAGGATCTAGGGTCCGCTTATGTTGGTTTAAGAGCCACAAATATTTAATTCTAAGGGTGGGATGTATTAAAAGGACATTTTCAGAGTTTTTCACGCGTTTCCCATATGTACCAAGTTCTGGAATGCAATACTTTCTAGAGTGGGAAATGCAATCTAAAGAAGTGGGAACAAATTAGCTGTTTGAAGAGGATATGGCTATAGGCCTCTCTTAACATTTTCCTTTGAGAGGTGCCTGACCAAGGAGTACTACAGGGCCTGGAACCCCTTTTTCTCGCATTTGGGCCCTCATTCCGAGTTGTTCGCTCGGTAAATTTTTTCGCATCGCAGCGATTTTCCGCTTAGTGCGCATGCGCAATGTCCGCAGTGCGACTGCGCCAAGTAAATTTGCTATGCAGTTAGGAATTTTACTCACGTTTTTTTCTTCGTTCTGGTGATCGTAATGTGATTGACAGGAAGTGGGTGTTTCTGGGCGGAAACTGGCCGTTTTATGGGTGTGTGCGAAAAAACGCTACCGTTTCTGGGAAAAACGCGGGAGTGGCTGGAGAAACGGAGGAGTGTCTGGGCAAACGCTGGGTGTGTTTGTGACGTCAAACCAGGAACGACAAGCACTGAGCTGATCGCAGATGCAGAGTAAGTTTGAAGCTACTCAGAAACTGCTAAGAGGTGTGTAATCGCAATTTTGAGAATCTTTCGTTCGCAATTTTAAGAAGCTAAGATTCACTCCCAGTAGGCGGCGGCTTAGCGTGTGTAAAGCTGCTAAAAGCAGCTTGCGAGCGAACAACTCGGAATGAGGGCCATGGTATCTCATTTTTCGACAGTTGTACCAGTGACTGTAGCTATACAAAGACTCCCAATCATTTGTTTATTTTCATTAGTGTTTCACCCCAGTTTCATTGTTTATTTTACTATAAAATTTATTTATACATTAAATATTATTATTACTATTAACTACCAATTAGTACAATAACGGTCAGAAAGAGAGAGAAATTCAATTGTTCATCTTAAAAATGTACATTTTCCATAGTCAGTAAGCCAGTATTTATTCCGATTTCATTGACAGCCTAATCTCATTTGATTGAGAGTATTTTTAATTCTATAGTCACTGACTCACTGGTTATGGTAAAGATGGAGCTACACTTATCTAGTGCGACTCCATCGCAGACGTGCACTCCCGGCGGGACTAGGCGATCCAGCACCTACCCTGCTATGGGAGTGCACAGAGACACTCCTATTGTAGTGAATGGGGCACGTGCGCGTCATGGATGCACGCAGCCAGGGACGTGCGGTGAGCTAAATAGCTCAGGAGGCACTGGCTAGCCCCAGAGCCAGATTTACATGCAGTATGTGAGCCAAAGCTTACATCTGGGCATTATACACAGGTGCAGCAGTATAAACTCCTGGGAATTTGGTGAGTTTTGATCAGACATGAGCGGAAAAGTTACCCAGGTGAGGCACTGCCGCCACACCTGCCATAGACTTTTCACTCCTGAGTTTTGGCTATTAAAATGATTAGAATAATGCAAAGAAGATATTTTAAACATATTCTTTGTATTTTCCATATACTTTATACAGTCAAACCTCTGGTACAAACGTTAGTATGACAGGAAAGGCTCTGCCTCACCCCACCGCACGTCACTGCCACGCACGGCTCAGACGCTGCGATGGGCACGTCTAGGCGGGCGCGTCCATGCACAGACGGAGCCACGATTAGCGTGGCTCCATCTATATGTGCTAAAAATGTAAATTGCTATATCTCACGTTTGTTACTGGACGCACCGCACAAAATTCTGAGTAAAAGTAAAGTGAATAGTTGTTTATCAATACAGGTTATTTATTAATGTTTATGAACAGAACACTTGGAGTTTTTAAATAAACCAATCAATCAATCAATCAATCAATCCGCATACTAATTCCAAGTACACCCTAGAGCAGGCATTCCCAACCACGGTCCTCAAGGCACACCAACAGTGCAGGTTTTAGTGATATCCAGGCTTCAGCACAGGTGACTTAATTAGTAGCTCTGTTATTTTGATTTAACCATCTGTGCTGCAGCCTGGATATCACTAAAACCTGCACTGTTGGTGTGCCTTGAGGACCATGGTTGGGAATGCCTGCCCTAGAGAGACAGGGATTCATTCTGACACCGAAACGATTCCCTGTCAGCCCTATATAGATATATAGATATATAGATAGTGGGTACACACTGGGACAATGCTAATGAAGGTTGGAACAAACATGTTCCGTCCTTCATTAGCATACTACAGGATGCAAGTGACAACTCTTGGTTGGACGTGCAGCACATCCATCTAAACGCCCGTTGATAGCAACCGGGGGAGCGCGCAATCTCCCGTACACACTGAGCGATGTAGGCAATATGTTGTTACGAAACTGCATATTGTGCTGACATCGCTCTATTGTGTACCCTGCTTAAGGGAATCTATATTAAAGACCATTTGGTAATTATACTAAGACAATCTATATTTTAAAAAAGTTTCACAAGTTCAGAACAGATACCCTGACTTTAGAAAGAAGCATGAAGGACCTACTCCTACACGTTACCAAAAATTAGTGATGTGCACCGGAAATTTTTCGGGTTTTGTGTTTTGGTTATGGGTTCGGTTCCGCGGCCGTGTTTTGGGTTCGAACGCGTTTTGGCAAAACCTCACCGAATTTTTTTTGTCGGATTCGGGTGTGTTTTGGATTTGGGTGTTTTTTTCAAAAAACCCTAAAAAACAGCTTAAATCATAGAATTTGGGGGTCATTTTGATCCCATAGTATTATTAACCTCAATAACCATAATTTCCACTCATTTCCAGTCTATTCTAAACACCTCACACCTCACAATATTATTTTTAGTCCTAAAATTTGCACCGAGGTCGCTGGATGGCTAAGCTAAGCGACACAAGTGGCCGACACAAACACCTGGCCCATCTAGGAGTGGCACTGCAGTGTCAGGCAGGATGGCCCTTCAAAAAAATACTCCCCAAACAGCACATGACGCAAAGAAAAAAAGAGGCGCAATGAGGTAGCTGTGTGACTAAGCTAAGCGACCCTAGTGGCCGACACAAACACCTGGCCCATCTAGGAGTGGCACTGCAGTGTCACGCAGGATGGCCCTTCAAAAAAATACTCCCCAAACCGCACATGATGCAAAGAAAAAAAGAGGCGCAATGAGGTAGCTGTGTGACTAAGCTAAGCGACCCTAGTGGCCGACACAAACACCTGGCCCATCTAGGAGTGGCACTGCAGTGTCACGCAGGATGGCCCTTCAAAAAAATACTCCCCAAACAGCACATGACGCAAAGAAAAAAAGAGGTGCAATGAGGTAGCTGTGTGACTAAGCTCAGCGACCCAAGTGGCCGACACAAACACCTGGCCCATCTAGGAGTGGCACTGCAGTGTCAGACATGATGGCCCTTCAAAAAAATACTCCCCAAACAGCACATGACGCAAAGAAAAAAAGAGGCGCAATGAGGTAGCTGTGTGACTAAGCTAAGCGACCCTAGTGGCCGACACAAACACCTGGCCCATCTAGGAGTGGCACTGCAGTGTCACGCAGGATGGCCCTTCAAAAAAATACTCCCCAAACAGCACATGACGCAAAGAAAAAAAGAGGCGCAATGAGGTAGCTGTGTGACTAAGCTAAGCAACCCTAGTGGCCGACACAAACACCTGGCCCATCTAGGAGTGGCACTGCAGTGTCACGCAGGATGGCCCTTCAAAAAAATACTCCCCAAACAGCACATGACGCAAAGAAAAAAAGAGGCGCAATGAGGTAGCTGTGTGACTAAGCTAAGCGACCCTAGTGGCTGACACAAACACCTGTCCCATCTAGGAGTGGCACTGCAGTGTCACGCAGGATGGCCCTTCAAAAAAATACTCCCCAAACAGCACATGACGCAAAGAAAAAAAGAGGCGCAATGAGGTAGCTGTGTGACTAAGCTAAGCGACCCTAGTGGCCGACACAAACACCTGGCCCATCTAGGAGTGGCACTGCAGTGTCACGCAGGATGGCCCTTCAAAAAAATACTCCCCAAACAGCACATGACGCAAAGAAAAATGAAAGAAAAAAGAGGTGCAAGATGGAATTGTCCTTGGACCCTCCCACCCACCCTTATGTTGTATAAACAGGACATGCACACTTTAACGAACCCATCATTTCAGCGACAGGGTCTGCAACACGACTGTGACTGAAATGACTGGTTGGTTTGGGCCCCCACCAAAAAAGAAGCAATCAATCTCTCCTTGCACAAACTGGCTCCACAGAGGCAAGATGTCCACCTCATCATCATCGTCCGATTCATCACCCCTTTCACTGTGTACATCCCCCTCCTCACAGATTATTAATTCGTCCCCACTGGAATCCACCATCTCAGGTCCCCGTGTACTTTCTGGAGGCAATTGCTGCTGGGGAATGTCTCCATGGAGGAATTGATTATAATTCATTTTAATGAACATCATCTTCTCCACATTTTCTGGAAGTAACCTCGTACGCCGATTGCTGACAAGGTGAGCGGCGGCACTAAACACTCTTTCGGAGTACACACTGGAGGGAGGGCAACTTAGGTAGAATAAAGCCAGTTTCTGCAAGGGCCTCCAAATTGCCTCTTTTTCCTGGCAGTATACGTACGGACTGTCTGACGTGCCTACTTGGATGCGGTCACTCATATAATCCTCCACCATTCTTTCAATGGTGAGAGAATCATCTGCAGTGACAGTAGACGACATGTCAGTAATCGTTGGCAGGTCCTTCAGTCCGGACCAGATGTCAGCATCAGCAGTCGCTCCAGACTGCCCTGCATCACCGCCAGCGGGTGGGCTCGGAATTTGTAGCCTTTTCCTCGCACCCCCAGTTGCGGGAGAATGTGAAGGAGGAGATGTTGACGGGTCGCGTTCCGCTTGACTTGACAATTTTCTCACCAGCAGGTCTTTGAACCCCTGCAGACTTGTGTCTGCCGGAAAGAGAGATCCAACGTAGGTTTTAAATCTAGGATCGAGCACGGTGGCCAAAATGTAGTGCTCTTATTTCAACAGATTGACCACCCGTGAATCCTGGTTAAGCGAATGAAGGGCTCCATCCACAAGTCCCACATGCCTAGCGGAATCGCTCTGTTTTATCTCCTCCTTCAATGCCTCCAGCTTCTTCTGCAAAAGCCTGATGAGGGGAATGACCTGACTCAGGCTGGCAGTGTCTGAACTGACTTCACGTGTGGCAAGTTCAAAAGGTTGCAGAACCTTGCACAACGTTGAAATCATTCTCCACTGCGCTTGAGACAGGTGCATTCCACCTCCTTTGCCTATATCGTGGGCAGATGTATAGGCTTGAATGGCCTTTTGCTGCTCCTCCATCCTCTGAAGCATATAGAGGGTTGAATTCCACCTCGTTACCACCTCTTGCTTCAGATGATGGCAGGGCAGGTTCAGGTGTTTTTGGTGGTGCTCCAGTCTTCTGTACGTGGTGCCTGTACGCCGAAAGTGGCCCGCAATTCTTCTGGCCACCGACAGCATCTCTTGCACGCCCCTGTCGTTTTTTAAATAATTCTGCACCACCAAATTCAAGGTATGTGCAAAACATGGGACGTGCTGGAATTTGCCCAGATGTAATGCACGCACAATATTGCTGGCGTTGTCCGATGCCACAAATCCCCAGGAGAGTCCAATTGGGGTAAGCCATTCTGCGATGATCTTCCTCAGTTGCCGTAAGAGGTTTTCAGCTGTGTGCGTATTCTGGAAAGCGGTGATACAAAGCGTAGCCTGCCTAGGAAAGAGTTGGCGTTTGCGAGATGCTGCTACTGGTGCCGCCGCTGCTGTTCTTGCAGCGGGAGGCAATACATCTACCCAGTGGGCTGTCACAGTCATATAGTCCTGAGTCTGCCCTGCTCCACTTGTCCACATGTCCGTGGTTAAGTGGACATTGGGTACAACTGCATTTTTTAGGACACTGGTGAGTCTTTTTCTGACGTCCGTGTACATTCTCGGTATCGCCTGCCTAGAGAAGTGGAACCTAGATGGTATTTGGTAATGGGGGCACACTACCTCAAGCAATTCTCTAGTTCCCCGTGAACTAACGGCGGATACTGGACGCACGTCTAACATAGTTGTCAAGGCCTGAGTTATCCGCTTTGCAACAGGATGACTGCTGTGATATTTCATCTTCCTCGCAAAGGACTGTTGGACAGTCAATTGCTTACTGGAAGTAGTACAAGTGGTCTTCCGACTTCCCCTCTGGGATGACCATCGACTCCCAGCAGCAACAACAGCAGCGCCAGCAGCAGTAGGCGTTACACTCAAGGATGCATCGGAGGAATCCCAGGCAGGAGAGGACTCGTCAGACTTGCCAGTGACATGGCCTGCAGGACTATTGGCTTTCCTGGGTAAGGAGGAAAT